>NC_056744.1:1757374046-1757421546 GCF_019279795.1 Protopterus annectens | reverse complement strand
AAAATGAGGTCATTGTCCCACTGTACTCATCCCTCATTAGACCCATTATAAAATACGACACCCCGTTTGGTATGTACCTCTCAAGACATCTGCAACAACTGGAAAGGCTGCAGAAATACCTCACTAAAAGAATCACAGGCCTAAAGCAGATGCCCTATGCTGACCACCTTAAAAAACTCCAGCTATACTCTGTTGCATATCGTCTACTCAGAGGCGATCTCTGCTTAACATACAAGGCCATGTCAAACCCTGAGCTGTTGGAGATGCTGCACTTAAAGAAATCCCAATCCCTCAGAGCCACATGCTCCAGGGATCTAAACCTTGTTATCACAATAAACAAAACATGCTGGAGGGATAGGTTCCTGACCCAGAGATTCCCCAGACTCTGGAATAGATTGCCCATACATGTCAAGCAGAGTGCCTCTTTGGTCCTCTTCAAAAGGAACCTTGACAATTGGATGGGAGAAAGAAAATTCACCCCGGGGATCACGTCAGTCGCCCTGCTAGACAGGAGTCCAGGGAAGTAAATAGCCAGGGAATTGTTATGGCTAGGCTTGTATAGGCCCTAGGGCTGATAGCCTAGTACCAAGCTATGAACCTATGAACTTTTAGTTAAAGGTGACACTGTATCCTAAAACAGTAATTAGTGGAAGTGATAATGTCACAACATATCTCAATGGAAGAATTGCTATCTCTGAAGGGCTGAAACTGTATGACAGTAGTTCAGTAGCTGTAAATGAAAGGATGAAAAAATATCAGAAAAATACAGGAACTGTCACAATAATAACAACACTACAATACTAGTTAGGAGGAAGACAGACAGATTGAGTTCTACAATAACTGTTTGTGTGGGACACTAATTCCCAATATTTTTTGCTTTTCTAAGGTAAGCAGTACTGGGGGGGGGCTTTCCCTGCTCTGCAAAAGCTGTTTTTTTGTTTCCTTCAAAGTGAAGTTTTACATAATTTGCAGCATGCACTTGAAGCTTAAGTGAATTTACTCTTGACAAAATGCAGATGAAGTGATGCATGATGGGAAGCAGGAAAATTCCAGGCAGTCTGGAAAAGTACTATCTGCTGGGCAGCTCTATTGCTTTTAAAGTTGTAGAGGTTACTGAAGTTGAAGCCTCCTCCTACAGATGTAGCATTCTACTGAGCACATACATTGTCGATATACCAGTACAGCAGCAGTTGTCAGTACAACGGAAACATTGTAATAATGTAGTAACGACTGTCAGGGAAAAGGTTTCTTCAGAATAATAATTGTCACCCCCACCCATGGGCCGCTTCTAAATTGCATTGTCATCCGTAGAAAATCTGCACAACATAACATGGGCATGTACGGTAAGCTGCAGTTTTTCTGCTCATGTTACATTAAAACAATTTTACAAGTGATCCTATTGCAGGTAGAATGATACACTTACCTGTGGAAACTTCTGTCGTTTCAGTGGCTTCTGTAGGAATTGTTTCTTTTGTGGTTGCTGGAAGCTCTGCACAATGGAAGGTTGTTAAATTACTGACTTTATATTAGTTAATTTATAATCTCTAGCTTTTTGCAATTCTAAGCACCAAAGTATTGATGGCCATGGATTTAAGGCATCCAAAAAATAAAAAAAAGAGGTAAAAAAGAAGTAGACCAAGCAAGCACTGCCGATAAAAAGAAAATAAAATGTATTTATAAAAGAACAATAACTGTGAGCGCTTGCATGCAATAAATGCACCTCATCAGGCCAAGATAACAAACACAATCTGCACATCCATATACATACTAAAGGCAATCAACTTAATGAACCAATTTACGTGCCTTAAACGCAGGTTTTAAATGTATACTAGCATTCAGGTCAGGAGCGCCGTATCCTTGTAAACAATTGATCCAGTTCATTTCTGCTTCTTCCACTTTATTAACCAGATCCCAGTACAGTCAAAGCTGTCACAGAAGTGTGACATCTTATCCCAGTACAGTAAAAGCTGCTAGTGAAAGGGTGATATCTTACACACTACAATGAATGCTGTTTGTGAGAGTTACATCTTACTTCAGGACAATAAAAGCTATTGGCAGGTGACAAAGAAAGCTACGGCTGTGATCTCTACTTTTTGTGGTTCAGGGCTTGATTATCTCAGCTGTCATCTGCCTACTCTGGGACTTTAGGCAAATGACTTAACCAGGCAGTGCTCCTAGGTCATCCCTGAAAAGGGATTGTGTCTCCAGTGGGCCTACCTGGTTAACAAATGGTTGTTGTTATTATTACTAGTGAAAGGGTTATATCTTGTGCCAGTTCACTGAAAGACACGTATAAGACAAGACCTTACCACCTCACTATTACAGTAAGGCGTCCAAGCCTACACAATAAGAGTCAAAGTAGAAGCATGTTGAGTTACTGACTGTCAAACCCGGCACTGCTGAGTGACTTTCATTAACTGCTTGTAGCCTTCATTTTCTGTGATATTTTTCCCTCCACATCATGTGTAGGAACCTGCCCCTATGAATACCATACGGGCACACAAATGGCTGTATAATTCAACAAGAGCGGGTGCTAGGTATCACTAGGTATGTGAAGGCCTTGTGTTCCCACCCAACAGATCCCCCTGCAGTAAGAGTCAGGTGGTAGGGAGAGGACTGGACTGCAGGTGATAATGGAGAGCACTGGTCATTGCCACTATCCTTTTTGTAGCTGTCAGAATGTTACTGGGGTACTGTACAGAATGTTACAGGGGTACTGTACACGACTGCTACTGTTGTAACGTTCTGATTGTATCTGAAGTTATATGGAGCAGCATGACTGTATCTGAAGTTATATGGAGCAGCATGACTGTATCTGCAGTTATACTGAGCAGCATGACTGTATCTGAAGTTATACGGAGCAGCATGATTGTATCTGAAGTTATATGGAGCAGCATGATTGTATCTGAAGTTATACGGAGCAGCATGATTGTATATGAAGTTATACGGAGCAGCATGACTGTATCTGAAGTTATACGGAGCAGCATGATTGTATCTGAAGTTATACGGAGCTGCATGATTGTATCTGAAGTTATATGGAGCAGCATGATTGTATCTGAAGTTATACGGAGCAGCATGATTGTATCTGAAGTTATACGGAGCAGCATGATTGTATCTGAAGTTATACAGAGCAGCATGATTGTATCTAAAGTTATACGGAGCAGCATGAATATATCTGAAGTTATACGGAGCAGCATGAATGTATCTGAAGTTATACGGAGCAGCATGAATGTATCTGAAGTTATACGGAGCAGCATGATTGTATCTGAAGTTATACGGAGCAGCATGATTGTATCTGAAGTTATACGGAGCAGCATGATTGTATCTGAAGTTATACGGAGCAGCATTATTGTATCTGAAGTTATACGGAGCAGCATGATTGTATCTGAAGTTATACGGAGCAGCATGATCTGCTCAGTACTCAAACTAAAGTTAAATGTATTGTGCAATAATAATGAAATTATTATTTTTATTATATCAACTTTCTAAATAAATAGCACCAGCATTTTAAAGTGCCCCTGATATGGGTCACTATTAGTGAATCAAGATTTACCCACTCAGATGAGATTTACTCATTCTGTCTTCACTCTGGTCATCAAATAATGCCAGTTATCTGTTACTGAAAGAGAAACATTATATCTGACACAATGATAGCCAAAAATGACAGGATGGCCTTAGATCTAAACAGAACAATAGCTGTTGGTAAAAGAGTTAATTACATCATACCCTAATACATCAGTAGCTATACATGAAAATGAAGATACAGGAGCTTTCATTTAAGATGTCATTGTATCCTAAAACAGTAATTAGTGAAAGTGATAATGTCACAACAAATCTCGGTGGAAGAATTGCTATGCCTGAAGGGCTGAAACTGTATGACAGTAGTTCAGTAGCTGTAAATGAAAGGATGAAAAAATATAAAAAAATACAGGAACAACTGTTACCGTAAGAGCAAGAATACAATACTAATTATAAATGAAAGGAGAAAGAGAGAGAGCGGTAGAGAGAGAATTCAACAACTGTTTGTGTGAGACACTAATTCCTAATATTTTCACTTTTCTAAGGTTCATAGGTTCATACTAGGCTATCTGCCCTAGGGCATTTATAAGCCTAGCCAGAATGTCATTGGCTTTCGCCACCCATTTTAAATTTATTTTGCTATGCCCTTTTTCAAGGTTAGTATACTGTGCCTCTGTCTAACAGTGACACAGAAGTGATACCCGGGGTAAACCTACCATCTCCCATCCACTCATCAAGATTCCTCTTGAAGAGAGTCAATGAGGGACTCTGCCTAACCTGGACTGGGATTTTATTCCAGAGTGAAGGGAGCCTCTGGGTTATGAATATGTCCCTCCAGCATGTCCTATTTATTTCAGTGCTGAGGTTCAAGTCTCGTCGATGGGATTTGGATTTTCTGAGGTGCAGCATGTCCATTAATTCTGGGTTGGACATGGCTTTATATGTCAGGCACAGATCGCCTCTGAACAGGCAGGTATGCCACTGAGTAGAGCTGGAGTTTCTTTAACCGGGCAGCATATGGCATCTGTTTGAGCCCTTTGATCCTCTTGGTGAGGTACTTTTGGGGTTTTTCCAGTTGCTGCAGGTGTTTGGTAAGGTACATCCCAAAAGGGGCATTGTACTCAATTATGGGCCTGATGAGGGATGAGTAAAGAGGCACGATGACCTCCCCTGATCTAGATGTGAATCCCTTCATGATTAGGTGGGCTATATAAAATGTTTTTCTAACCACTTTGGCCACGTGGTTGTCAAATGAGAGATTGCTATCAACTTGGGTCCCCGGGTCCCTAATTACTTCTTCTGTACTTAATGGATTACCACCTATGTGGTAATTTGTGGGCACTTTGTTTTTGCCAAAGGGGATGACTATACACTTTTTGGCATTTATCTTGAGGCCATGGCTCTGGCACCAGTTGTCTGTTTCTATGAGGCCCTTTTGGAGGATGCTTGTGTCGGCTGGAGAGTCGATTATGGCGCCCAGTTTGCAGTCATCTGCGAACGTGGTCAGCCACAGTCCTTCCGTGTTGGCCTGTACCTCCGAGAAATATATACCAAACAAGAGAGGTCCCAGGACTGAGCCTTGTGGGACACCACTTGTAACTGGTTTGGAGTCTGACATGGCTCCAGCAATTCTAACCATGTGGGTTCTGTCCTTGAGCCATTTTGCAATCCATCTAGTGACATAGGGGTTTATATTTAAGCTGGTGAGCTTATCTATAATGCCCGAGTGGGGTATTGTATCAAAGGCTTTTGCGAGGTCCAGGTAGGCTGTGTGGACCACCTTCCCCTTGTCAATGGCCTTGGTGACCATTTCAAAGAAATCAACCAGGTTTAAGAGGCAGGATCTGCCCTTAACAAAGCCGAACTGGGTAGGATCCAGTGTCTGTAGGTCCCCAATATCTTTATTTATGAGGTTCATGATGATCCTTTCCATAGCTTTGCAGACCAAGCTAGTCAGGCTTATGGGGCGATAGTTTCCAGGATCCGTTGAGGCACCACCTTTATGGAGAGGGACCACTGTTGCTGTACACCACTCTTTGGGCACATATCCTGTAGTAAGGCTGAGATTGAACAGTAGTTTTATGTTTGGGTTTAGCTCTTCTTGGAGTTCATGTAGGACGCAGCCGGGACACCATGTGGTCCCATTGATGCTGTGTTTTTGCTTTGGAGAGGCGGCTCTTACCTGAGCATCTGAGATGTCAGGGGCAGCACTCTGCTGGGATAGATATTTGCCCTTAAGTTTGCGCTGAACCTGTCAGCTAGGATGTTGGCAATGTCTGTGGGTTCAGTGTATTTTTTGTCATTTTTGGACTAATTCTGAGCATATCTGGGAATTCCCACCCAGATTCCTAACATAACTAAAGAAAGCCTTGTGATTATCCTTAGTGTCCTGTGCAATTTTCTCTCGAAGCTGGCCTTAGACAATTTTATGAGTGCCCGTAGTTTTTTGCTAATACTAATCAGTGATGCCTTCCCTTTTTGGGATTTTGCTCTATCATTTAGTAGCTTCCTCCTTCTATTGCATAGTTTGTTTATGGCTGGGGTCCACCAGACAGGACGTCTGCCTTTGGAGGATTGGGTCTTGGTTTTATTTGGGATCTCATGATCCATGCATTCCTGAAGGTGTTCATAGAATGCGTTTATAAAGGATTCTGCGGTCTGGGCTGGATTTTCCACAGGCCCGGGGGCTTTGAAGGATTCCACCTCGGTTTTGAGGAGTGTGAAATTTGCTTTAGAGAAGTTTTTCACTGTGGTTTTCTGGGCAGGGGGTGGGGTCGGGATGTGAATATCCAGTGAGATTAGTTTATGGTCTGATCTTACCAGTGAGGGATACACTTCTGGTCTGGAGCATAGAGTCCCCATATTGGTGATGATCAGGTCCAGTATGTTTTCCCCTCTTGTGGGAGTGGTAACAAGTTGTTCCATAGCATTTGAGTTTATAAATTCTAGGAACCTTTGGGCTGGGGTGTTGGAGCTAGAGTAATGCTCCCATTCTATGTTTGGGTAGTTGAAGTGGCCCAATATAATGGTGTTTGGAGAGACCTTCATATTTTCCAGTGTTCTCAGGAAGGCCGAGTGGGGTTCCTGGGTTTGGGAGGGTGGTCTGCAGCAGGCTATAAACTGGAAGGCAGTTTTACCCACTGTTA
Organism: Protopterus annectens; assembly: GCF_019279795.1. NCBI lineage: Eukaryota > Metazoa > Chordata > Ceratodontiformes > Protopteridae > Protopterus > Protopterus annectens. The sequence continues at coordinate 1,757,414,881 of NC_056744.1, read as the reverse complement.
GTTGCACATGGATAGTCTCTGATACTTTGCCACCAACCTGGAGGTGTGGGTATCTTTGATGAATATCGATACTCCCCCTCCTTTTGTGGTTCAGTCCAAGTTTTGGGGCCGAAAAGCATGGTATGAGGTATAACCTGGTAGTGCTGGGGTGCTCTCAGGAGCCCTGAACCAGGTTTCTGTTACTGCACAGATATCGATGTTCTCTATGCTAAGGAGAGTTTCGAGTGCGTGCATCTTGAGGTTTAGACTTCTGGCATTGAGTAGCATTACTCTTAGTAAGGAGTACGGGGGGGGGGGGTCCCTGCTCTGCAAAAACTGTATTTCTTGTTTTCTTCAAAGTGAAGTTTCAGATAGTTTGTGACATGCACTTGAAGCTTAAGCGAATTTACTCTTGACAAAATGTAGATGAAGTGATGCATGATGGGAAGCAGGATAATTCTAGGCAGTCTAGAAAAGTTCTATCTGCTGAGCAACCCTATTGCTTTTAAAGTTGTAGAGGTTACTGAAGTTGAAGCCTCCTCCTACAGATGTAGCATTCTACTGAGCACATACATTGTCGATATATCAGTACAGCAGCAGTTGTCAGTACAACGGAAACATTGTAACAATGTAGTAACGAATGTCAGGGAAAAGGTTTCTTCAGAATAATAACTGTCACCTCCATGGGCAGATTCTAAATTGTATTGTCATCCCTAGAAAATCCAAGCAACATAAGATGGACGTGTAAGGTAAGCTACAGTTTTTCTGCTCATGTTACATTACTCTGTAAAACAATGTTACAGGTGATCCTATTGCAGGTAGAATGTTACACTCACCTGTTGAAACTTCTGTCACCTTAGTGGCTTCCGTAGGAATTGTCTCTGTTGTGGCTGCTGGAAGTGCTGCACAATGAAAGATCTACAATTACTGTCCTAAATATTAATGCATTTATAATCTCTAGCTTTTCGCAATTCTAAGCACCAAAGTATTGATGGCCATTGATGTAAGGCATCAAAAAGAAAGTCCATTTCTTTCCATATCCATATCTGTCAGCCATTAGGAAAATTGCATAACCTACATTTTGAAGTGGTGTATTAAACAGCACAACTACCACATGAATTGTTGACGTGATACAACAAACTACAAAGCAGTCACAACTATCAAACTAGTGGTAACATGACACCAGTGGTCAGCAATAACATATAGGTGTGCAAAGAAATCACATCCCAATACCACAAACACAAACCACAAGTAGTAAACTGTTAAAAATAAAATCCACGGCTTGGCAGAGAGCACACAGCTTTATTCACATAACAGACTAAGCGCTTTCACCCGTAATCCTGTTGGGCTTCATCAGAGTCAATCACAATAAACCATTTAATCCTTATATACAAAGCTTGTTAATAGATTAATTAGTTGATTAGTTAATGGACATTAACATTTAGTTAGTACTACAAAGAATATTACAATCCTTAAAATATTTCAAAATTTAAATACAACCTAAAATTCATACAAAACTTAACCAAAACATTTTAAAACCACCAGTAAAAGACCATATGATGCAGAAAAAAACACTGTGCATCTTAAAATCTGTTGTTAAAAACATTCCACTATATTTAAATATAATCATTTGATGCTAACATCATGAAAAATAAATATCTAAAATATGTAAAAGTGTTGTACAATAGTGTATTTATGTGTAATGTTATCTATATACCTGTTGCCATATGCAACCATTTCCAAATCAAATAAAATGCGATTTGTATTTTAAATAACTGGAAATGGAGATTTTGTCATTAATGCCTGGCACTCTGGTTGCATCAAGACGTAACTGCCAAAGGCATTCTCTAATTTCCAGTATTGTCTTGGTGTCCCCACCACCTTCATTCTTCAGAATCTTATCAATTACAAAGAATAAAAAGCTTTTAAAATCTTTGCATTCCCTACTGTGCAAAATAATGCACTTGTCAATTTGTTATTTTTAATGTCCCTACTATGTTCCAAAATTCTTGACCCCAATTTACATGTGGTCTTTCCCACATAAAATGCAGAACATGATAAACATGTCGCAATGTACACTACCATGTCAGTATTAAAACTACAATGTCCTGGACATTTCAAGGACATCTTGTAACTAACATTTGGCCTGTCATAAATAAATTTACAGACCTTACAAAACCCACATTTTTTCATACAAGATGTCTTATATTCAACATCGTAAGCTCCTTTTTCTAAAAGTTCCTTTAAATTGGCCCCTTTACTAGTAACAAATGTGGGAGTAGACCCCAATGTTCCTTCATTTCATCAGGAAACACACTATCCCATGCTATTTGTATGATCCGCCTTACTTTAGGTGCTGTGTGATTGTACTGCAGCACCATCATGGTGCTCTTAGCTACCTTTTTGTGTTCAAAGTGTGTATTTTTATTTATCGGACCAGCATCTCTAGTTTTATCCAACAAAATTGGACAAAATGTTGTGGCCCTTTTCTTAAGCACTTCCTTACTTGTTTTTGTCAAGAGATCAATGGGATACCCTCTATTTTGGAACATATCTTTTAATTTTGACAATTAATTTCTGAAAAATAAATTTATACGTACATACATTTCTTGCATTAAACAGAGGACAGAAGAATTAAAGTGTCCGAGGACTTAATTTTACCAGAAACTGACTGGAATAATATAGATTTAACAACATTAGAAAGGAAATATTTACAAATTTTGTTCAGGAACAACAACTGCTTCATATTGTAAAAAGGCTACCAGGGAAGGAAACGTACTAAACATTATGTTCCTAAAGAAATTACTGTTACTTCAAGTCAAGTTTTACCACCATTGATGTGCCGTGATCATGGGGTTATAAATGTTAATTTGTTGCTGGATAATTCTGTCACACTGAAACCAATGCATAGAAGATCAATAACAGATTGTATTGAAGGAAAACAGTCACTATGTGAAACTAATTGGAGAAACACTTTCAGCTGAAAAATTGCAGGAGGAATGTGGAATGTTTTGAAAGAGAAGTTGTTTGAATGCAAAAAAATTAAAAAAATATTTAGCATCAGGATCTAGGCACACAACGTCAGGAGAATATATTTACATAAGAACAAGATACCTGATTAAAGTGAGAGACAAAAAAATATAAGAAATGGAAAACAGGCTGAAGTAAGACTTTGAAATCTGAAATAAACAAGCTGGATGGAAAAATTTAACATAGAGTGAGACAAGATCAAGAACATTTTGAAGAAAATGTATATAGAGATATTGAGCATAATAGGACACCATTTCATAGATACATAAGATGTGGAATGAGTATAGACATATAAATTGATAAACTGTGTGTAGATTCTAAAATGTATACTCAGACATAACAAACTGCAGATATATTTACTAAATCTTATATGAAGCAGTTTGGCTCCAAAAGGGAGGTGGCATCCAGGTAACATCAGATACTGAAATCAAAACAGATTATATTGAGAAAAGAACTGTGCAAACCTGATCTAAACAAGCACAGGGAGGAAACGGAATTAGTAATAATCACTTGAGAACTCTTCGGCATGAACTTACAATATCATTATATCTGCCATTTGCTGGGTTATTTAAATGTAGGGAGATTCCTCAAGTTTGGAGACTTGAACTTGTTAAACCTGTCTTTAAGGGAAGGGGAGTAGGACAAATCCAGAGTCATACAGACACACAAGTCTAGTTTCATGTTGTGGAAAAATAATGGAGAAGGTTATATTGGATAAATTATTGTCAGAACTGGAAAGGCTGGGACTTGAAACCATAATGTATATCAGCATGCATATGTTGAAAATAGATCTATTACCATCTATAGCATGATGTCCTATAACAATATAATAACAGCTATGAATGAAAAATTGTGCTGTGGTATAATTTATACAGATATACATTCAGTATTTAATAGGGTCATACAGAAAATGCTGATCAAAAAAGTAGAACAACTAGGTATTGATGCACTCTTGATTAGATGGTTAGCTCAATGACGTACAAATAGGACATGGCAAGTATCAGACATCAGCTGAACAGGTGAAATGTGAGGTTACATTCAAGATGTCCCGCGGGGCTCTGCTCTAGGCCCGTACATGTTTAGATTGTATCTTTCCACTCTGCCTGAGGTGTTCTACAGGCTGTGTCTCTAGGCCCGTACATGTTTAGATTGTATCTTTCCGCTCTGTCTGAGGTGTTCTACAGACCAAGTACAAATGACTTGAAAATGAGTAAATTGATTATGTTTTATAGATCTTTCCCCATGGAAATGTCAGCACTTGAACTGCTGAGTGAAGACAAGCCAAAAAAGAAAAAAAAGACCGAAAACAAAGTAGAAGAGTCAATCTTGAAATCACACTTCTCCTTTAAACTTCTTGTACATCCCCCCTCCCCCAAGTTGGGACAAGCCCCCTCAAAGTTATGTACACCAACTCCAAGATTGCCATAGTTCGGAGAAGAGGGAATAGTCTGAGAAATTGCATCTTGGACCTGGTATATAGAAATACGATCTTTTGACCTTTCACTCTCTGTATTTCGGGACTTGACTCATTCTAGTGGTTCCTGACATAGGGCATGTCTGCAAAATAACTAAATTGTCATTTGAGCACAGGAGAATAATATGCTGATAAATAGATCAAAAACTATGCATATGAGAATTGGGGCACATAAATTAAAAGGTTAATACTTAATATAGCATACAGTGATTGACACTGTAGACTCATTTAAGGACCTGGGTATATGGGTAGATCCAGCTTTGATTTTTTCTAATCATATCAACCAATTTGTTAATGATAGTTATACGGTGAGTGTGGAAGAGAGGTGAAGAAGAGAGTACAGGCAGGATGGAGTGGGTGGAGAAGAGTGTCAGGAGTGATTTGTGACAGACGAGTACCTGTAAGAGTGAAAGGGAAGGTCTACAAGACAGTAGTGAGACCAGCTATGTTATATGGGTTGGCGACAGTGGCATTGACAAAAAGGCAGGAGTTTGAGCTGGATGTGGCAGAGTTAAAGATGTTAAGATTTGCACTGGGTGTGACGAGGTTGGACAGGATTAAGAATAAGTATATTAGAGGGTCAGCCCAGGTTGGAAGGTTTGGAGACAAAGCCAGAGAGGCAAGATTACGTTGGTTTGGACAGGTGCTGAGGAGGGATGCGGAGTATATTGGGAAAAAGATGCTAAGGATGAAGCTACCAGGTAACAGGAAAAGAGCAAGGCCTAAGATAAGGTTTATGGATGTGGTGAGAGAGGACATGCAGGTGGTTGGTGTGACAGAGCAAGATGCAGAGGACAGGAAGAAATGGAAACAGGTGATCCGCTGTGGTGACCCCTAACTGGATTCTCACAGTGGGGCGGGGGTATCACTAAAGCCTTTACTTTATGAAATCTGGCCAGGAAGCACACATCAGTGGGTGTAAACTCGGATGTCATTACTGCAGTGACCTCTGTCTCAATACAAGCTGTTATGGTAAGTATAGTTACATACAAATGTACCTTAATGGAGGATGACACATTATCTCAGTACAATATAAAATGTCAGTGAAAGTCTAATACTGTATCATAGTACAGTACAGTCACTTTTAAAAGGCTGAGAGCCTTCCTTTAGTGAAAAGGTGACAATGTATCCTGATGTAGTAATATCTGTAAATGAAAGGATGGAGTTGCATACAAAGAGATCTTTTACTGAGAGAGCTTCATTTTACCAGAGTGAAAAGCATTCAGTTTATTCATTATTATTAAATCTAAGCCTCTAAGCTTCGTAAGCACAAGGGTTGACAAAGGAGCACTGTTCAAGCTGGATGACTGAGAATGTGATATAGAGCCTGCACATTGATACTCAGGGAATCAAACCCAGGATCACATGACTCTTGTGGGTAACTTGTAGCTGTAACCTTCTGAACTGTGTTGTCAGATTTTATACACCCAAGCGGTTAACAGGAGTTACTGTACAGATGATAGCATTCCCAAGCATGATGACAGCTGTCCATGTAAGGGCATATTGTTCGAGCATACTCAAGTGTGATGACAGATGACTCAATAACAGGTGACTGCTGGGAAAATAGCAGACGAGCCAAGGTAGATTCCAGCAGGGTCTCAGTTTCAAATGTGAAGGTCCTTGGTGCTCTTGAAAAGGTCATGGTCCACCTATTGTACTACCCTGGAAGCACTTATGTCTGACACCTCTCTCTACTTGCCTGTAGAGAAAAAAATAACTGAGGGCAGGTGGGGGAGGCAAATAATATCTACAGAACAGTTAATTCCTTTCATATCCCTGCACTGTTCTTTCTTTGTCCCCTTGCCAGTTTTCCTTTCTATCAAAAAATAATCAGCAAGGAAGAAGGAATTAAGCCAGTTACAAAAAAAAAAAAAACTGAGGGTCTATCTGACCAGAAAAGCATGTAATTTCTTCCAGATTCTTTTTGGTGCATCAGAAAATAAAATTTATATCCCAGTAGCTTAAACTCCTTTGTTACAAAATAAACATTTTACATAGTCATTGTGAATTCAGTAGCTACTTGTTTGTCTGTAGGAGAATGGATGTGTTGTTCCATTCTCCAAGAAACCTACCTACACATACAAATTACAGGTGTGTTAAGGAGGTGCTTGCACTGCCAGGTTGGTGCCAGTTGTAACCTGGTCTGGATTCTACCTTTCAGTCTAACCTGTGCTTACAGGATGTTTACCAAGTGTAGATCATATATTGTAGCTACTCACCACAGACTGCATGGTGTCAAAATCTTTCCTCAGCAGACTGTCTCCTATATTTTCCCATAGAGGGAGTTTCTGGTCAGGTTGTTTCCTTTCATTGGGATAACAGTCAATCTAGCATAGTCATAGCTGCATCCATCCCTCTTTTCTGCAAATGCACTGCACCCTCTATTGCACCCTCCATGGACCATGCAGAATGCACTAGCTGGAATTCATTCCTCTTAGTCAATATTGGCTAACCTTTTCAACCAGAATGTGAGTTGCCATGGCAGCAGCAACATTTGTCATGATCCTTCATTCCAGATCATACTGGAAAGTTCTTCAGTGGATTGCTTGGTTTCAGTGGCACAGAATCTCAAGTCCTTGTCCTTTTAGTTCAGAATAACAAAAGCCTTCAGGTACCCATCCGTCATGGTTGATTGTTACCCACTTGATAGCAAGGAATGTATTTCAGTTACTGTATCCTGAGGCATAAGACCCCAGGAATGCTTTCGGTCTAGGGGATTGACAGACTACAATGGATATCAATCTAGGGTGTCCAGTCACTTCAGGAGTCATAATTTCACATGGTTGTGTTAGAGATGAGTGAGACTTTTCTAGATGATTGCTTTTCAATAGTCCATTCCTTGAAGGGTCACAGCTCTACTTATTCACAATAGGTTAGTTGTGTGGTGCATCAGCAAATGTGGGGGGGTCTAATCATACTCACTTTGCTAGGAGGCAGTCAGGGACTGGCAGTGGGACATTCATTTCCACTACTTTCTAATCACCAATAACATTCTTGGAGAGGCCAGTTCACTAGCAGACAGGATCAGCCACTGTCTTCTAATGCTCCAAAAGTGGTCTTTTAGTTGCTCAGTAAGAAGGAATATTTTCTGTATCTGGGACAAATTGCAGCATGACCCCATTGCATTATCAACCAACAGTAAGTCCCAGAACAAGTCCTCCTGATCCTCAATATATCCAACCAACAGTAAGTACCAAAACAATTCCTCCTGATCCTCCCTCCATCCAACCAGCAGTAAGTACCAGAACAAGTCCTCCTGATCCTCCCTCCATCCAACCAGCAGTAAGTACCAGAACAAGTCCTCCTGATCCTCCCTCCATTGAATCAACCTAAGGATCTTCTCATATGCAAACTGCCTCCTGTTCTCCTCAATATTTTTCCCCTCATCTGATGAAAAGGCTTGTTCAGAGAACCAGACTTCTCAAGGCCAAAATTATTCTTATGATTCAAACCACATCGCTTGAAGATACTGTTGAGTCAGCCATGAGCCTAACCCCATCCAGGCCTGCACTATCTATAATTGTTAACATGGTTCCTGGAATTCCAGTAGTTCATAGGTTCATAGGATGGTACTAGGCTATCGGCCCTAGGGTCTATACAAACCTAGCCATAACAATTCCCTGGTTATATTGGTGTACTGATAGCCAGTACACCAGCCCTTTCAGAAATAATAACAGAAATCATTTTATCTTACTTAAGACGTTATACTCAGAATACTTGTAAAAATAAATTAAATCATTTTCTTTTCCATTTGAGCATTTAACAGAGGTATAGATCACTTTTCAGCCCTTAGCCCCTCAATTCTGGGCAGCCTTTCCAAAATGTTTGATTCAGGTCTTAGCTATTTTATCATCAACTTAACTTTCATTTCCACATCTAATTTCCATCCTGGAATGTGCTCTTTCTCTTGTTTTTCTTGAAGGCTGTAAAGCTTATTTTACATGGCACTTTTCATATTAAGCCCACATTCATGACACATTTCCACACTGGAACACTTACTTTATGTTAGGACAGCTTATGCTGCCTTTGAACCCACTACTTCTGCAGAGTTAATTACCTGCCCTTGAAGATCCTGTTTCTAGTGGATATTAATTCTGCCAGATGATGTTTTCCATTGCAGGTTTTCTTTGTTAGAACTCCTTACTTGGTGCTCCATAAAGATAGGATGATGCTTAGGAGAAATTGTTTTCAATTATGCCAGAGGTGTCTACAAAAGCAAAATTAAACCAGGCTATAAGCATGCTTGTTTTCTTTCTCTACTCTGCTAACCGTAGGAAGTACATTCCTCACTGTATGGATGCCCACAGGTAACTCAGGTTCTAAGAAGGTAGGATTAAATCCTTCCATAAAGTTGACCAAATATTTGTTTCTCTTGCTTAGACCAAATTAGGTTTCTAAGTTCACCCTTTCTAGGTGATTAGCAGGCTATGTCAAGTACTGTCATGCAACATCAGGCAACTCCTTACCCATAATTCCTGGGGTCCATTCTACTTAAGGTGTAGCTATGCCTACTGCCACTTTTTATAACAGTCCCAAGATGATTACATTGTGCAACTGCAGCCTTGTCTTCCTTAATGCCTTTTTAAGGCACTACATGCAGGACATCCATCTCTTGGTACAGGTCTTTAAATGGGGTCATTTGCTATCTCTGGTATATTCTTTTGAGGATGGCCAACTGGGAAGATGAGCTACAGACTCTGTCCTGCTGGTTACAGAGGAAGGAACTCTTCTAATCAGATCAGAAAGTTATGTACTTGCCACAGTGATATATCTGTAGGAATAAAGACCATCCTGTGTAACATACAAAAACAATAACGTGAAGAGCTGCAAAACACTCAGCTCAGTTATGACACACTGACGCAGAAAACAAGAACTGAGCACTTTCATCCTTACAAGGATGTTCTAAAAAAATCTTTGTCTAGTTTCAAAGTCAGGATTTAGAGCACACCATCTTAAAATCAAACTCATGTTTTTTGTATTCCCCACCCTCCCTAGACTCCAGCACCAGATCACACAAAGTGCTTCCGAGGTGTTACTCCAACTGCAACCAGCATATAAAATGTCACAACTGCTTAACGGATATACCTATGTTCCATAGCAAGGAATATTCTGAAGGCTCCCTACTGTAATTCCAAGAGACATAATTGATTGCCCAGTAATTACAGAAAAAAAAAACTGAGAAACTATGAGAGAAGAACAACTGTTAGCAATCACTGCTCTCTTTTAAAGTTTTTTTTTTCTCAGTGCTGCAAGCCCACGGCAACTCCCAGTGTAGGAGGTGCAGACCCTTCACACCCACTATTAATGTACATATTAACAAGACAAAAGGAAAGAATTCCAAGAAATAGTGATTCCAACTTACTATATACATGTCCTTATTTTCACACATTCAGTTTCATTGTTTTGGGAGTCACACTTGTGGCTCACAGAATTTAAAGCTGGAATATGGCCTACTCATAATAGTCTTAATTAGCTCACATAATGCTTTAATTTTATTGAAAATTATAAAGTTCAGTCACATCTACCACATATATCCCTCATATGAAGTACTGTATACTTCTGTCTGCCAGTTAAACCCTTCCTTTTACTGAAGGAGCCTCCTTCTTTCTGTGTACTGCTGTCTAAAAGATTAATGATGTCATCAAACTGCACCACTTAACCTCCTCTTACCCCTTTAGTTAGCAAGATGGTGATGCTTATACTCTGTGACGACCTCTCTCCTGCTGCTCCACATCTAATCTTGACTTTTTCCAGTCTTACAGCAGCAGGTTTTACGACTTCTCACACTCCTAAATGCAATTTATGTCCAAAGTGAAGATGACATGAACCCCTTACTGATCCACATACTTTATGTATGCCTCATACTCCATAAAAATAGTCTCATACCTGAGTATCCCAGTGCTTTACCAATGCTAATGCACTTTATATCTAACTGTGCTGCCTTGTTGAAAAGGCATCATTATTCTCCCAAACACACTAGTATACATATGTCCCTTTATCTACCACTCTCCCCTCTAACAAAACATTCTCATCATCACACATACTCAGTTATTTGCTAAATGCCATATCATATTATGTCAGTCAAGTTATTCTAGTTTTATGTATGGCTTTTTGATTCTTAGAACTCTTACCTCTATATGCAACTAAAGTTTGTTACTGTCAATTGTTTTAATTTGTGTGTGAGCCACAACTACTAAGAAATGTATTTCTTAGTGTCATGTTTTATACAACTACAATAACAAGTTGCTGTTTTTACTTATATTTCCCTATTGTAACTGATCTTCTTCTTCTTCTTCTTTAAGCTGCTCCCGTTTGGGGTCGCCACAACAGCCCATCTGTTTCCATTTCTTCTTGTCCCCTGCATCTTGCTCTGTCATACCAACCACCTACATGTCCTCTCCCAACACATCCATAAACCTTATCTCAGACCTTTCTCTTTTCCTCTTGCCTGACAGCTCCATCCTTAGCATCCTTCTCCCAATATACCCAACACTCCTCCTCAACAGTTGTCCAAACCAACACAATCTCGCCTCTCTGGCTTTGTTTCCAAACAGTTCAACCTGAGATGACCCTCTAATACACTCATTTTTAATCCTGTCCATCCTCGACACACCCAATGCAAATCTTAACATCGTTAACTCTACTCCCTGCATCCTCACCATTCTTCTATCCTCCCTCTCATTCACACACATATATTCTATCTTAGTCCTGCTGACCTTCATTCCTCTCCTCCCTAGAGCATATCTCCATCTCTCCGGGGTCTCTTCAACCAGTTCCCTACTCTCACTACAGATCACAATGTCATCCATAAACATCATAGTCCACAGTGACTCCTGTCTGATCTTGTCTGTCAACCTGTCCATCACCATTATAAATAAGAAAGGGCTCAGAGCTGATCCTTGATGTAATCCCACCTCCACCTTGAATGCATCTGCCACTCCTACTGCAGACCTCACCAGTGTCACACTGCCCTCGTACATATCCTGTACCACTCTTACATACTTCTCTAACCCTCCTGACTTCCTCATACAATACCACAACTCCTCTCTAGGCAGCCTGTAATATGCCTTCTATAAGTCCACAAAGACACAATGCAACTCCTTCTGACCTTCTCTATACTTCTCTATCAACAGCCTCAGAGCAAACATCACATCTGTAGTGCTCTTTCCTGGCATGAAACCATACTGCTGATCACTAATCACCTCCCTTCTTAACCTAGCTTCCACTGTTCTTTCTCATAATGTCATGTTATGGCTGATCAATTTTATCCATCTGTAGTTGCCACAGCTCTGCACATCACCCTTATTCTTAAAAATCGGTACCAATACGCTTCTTCTCCACTCCTCAGGCATCCTCCCACTTTCCAAGATTTCATCAAACAATATGGTTAAAACCTCCACTGCCATCTCTCCTAAACACCTCCATGCTTCCACAGGTATGTCATCTGGATCAACAGCCTTTCCATTCTTCATCCTCCTTGCTAATCCATTGGACTTCCTGATTCACTATCTGCACATCATCCAACCTTCTCTCCCTCTCATTCTCTTCATTCCTCAGCCCCTCAAAGTACTCTTTCCATCTGCTCAAACACTCTCCTCACTTGTGAGTACGTTTCCCTCATTATCCTTTATCACCTTTACCTGCTGCATATCTTTACCAGCTTGGTCCCTCTGTCTAGCCAATTGGTACAGGTCCTTTTCTCCCTCCTTAGTGTACAACCTTTCATACAACTCTTCATATGCCTTATCCTTAGTCTTTGCCACCTCTCTTTTTACCATATGCCTCATCTCCTTGTACTCCTGTCTATTTTCTTCATCACTCTGACAATCCCACTTCTTCACCAACCTCTTTCTCTGTATACTCTACTGTACTTCGTCGTTCCACCACCAGGTCTCCTTGTCCTCCTTCCTCTGTCCAGATGTCATACCAAGCACCTTTCTAGCTATCTCCCTTACCACCTCTGCTGCGGCTGCCCAGCTATCTGGTAACTCTTCACTGCCACCCAGTGCCTGTTTTAACTCTTCCCTGAACTCCACCTTACAGTTATCTTTTTTCACTTTCCACCATTTGATCCTTTATATATCCTTTATAACTGATGTATATAATAAAGCTATTGTCATGTATATTTGATCTCTTCCTTTGGTCCAGGACATGGCTTAAAAGAGTCCTGAGATCTTCCTAGTTACATAGTTATTAAATGCAAAACAAAATAAATAACAGGGTGGCACCACAACCCAGCTGAGTATCACTGACCAGAAGATGGGTAAAATATGACCCATGAAGAGCTTCATGGTGGCTGCATCTATGTGTTCTAACATGTGCTAGCATGCTAACATAGTGCTTATTTATTTATTTTTTTGGGGGTCCTAGTTGCTGGAAAAAAACAGAAAAAAACAAGACTGTCCGATCTCTTCAGTCATGCCTGTAACAGCTATTTGATGCCTGGTAATTCATAATTATGTAATGATAACCCATGAAATGACATTACACAGGGTGCTGAAACATGAATTTGATTTCCGGAAGTAGCACATAAATTCCAGGCATCATTGAGGGTACTTTTTCAGACTCTTTACATAATATCCGTAAGTTATCAATCTTTCACATCCACACAAATGGTCAGAAATTAAAACGGTTGACCTAAATCTTGCTGCCCTTTCATATACTACATCACAACATGGCAAAGCTGTTTCCTCAAAGCAAGCAAACACAGGACCTCTTGATGTATGTGACCTGTTTAGGGTCACTTTTAGGCTTAGGTGGCTTTAAAGGTACAGGAAGTACTTTACTTTCTCCCAGATGTGTCCTTCCATGGTGACGTCTAGACAGCAAGTTGCCATCACTCTGACCTAGTTTTATGAGCTTGAATGGAGTTCCACATTTCAGTGCATTAATGTAAAGCCATGTATTCAGCCTGATAGCTATTTTTGTGTCAGCATGACGCAGTCATCGGCATGTTGGGGATTTATTTATGACATTGTCCTCTGAATGCAGAAATAAAAGACTAACCCCCCCCCCCAACGCATGAAATCTATATTATGTATTAGTTATGGCTGGAATGCTGAGTTTTTAGTTAGGATTATAATGATGCAGAATTCCCTGACTGCAGGTTTTACGATGAATAGATCTGCCTGTGAAAAATCACAGAAACTGATAAAAGGATATATATATATATATATATATATATATATATATATATATATATATATATATATATATATATATATATATATATATATATATATATATATATATATATATATATATATATATATATATATATATATATATATATATATATATATATATATATATATATATATATATATATATATATATATATATATATATATATATATATATATATATATATATATATATATATATATATATATATATATATATATATATATATATATATACACATATATATATATATATATATATATATATGTATCTGTAAATACTCAAGCTGAAGAATAAACATCTTTATATCACTTAGATCATCGTACGTAACAGAGAAGTGCTGGGAGCATGTCATGGCTCTAGTAATAATGGGAACTACAAACTACAAGCTATGGCATATCATTTCATTTCATTCTGGGGTATTGATGTTCAGAACTCCAGGGAAGGTAAAAACTGCCAAAACATAATGAATTGAAATGACTGGTGAGCCTTTTGAAGCACCCACACCTGCAATGCTTAGTTAGTAAGTATGTTAGCAGTTTATCAGTAAAATAGCTGCTGACATACTGTAAAAAGTAAACCTTGGATGACAGTGGTTCATACTAAAGGGGGAAAGATCATTACTGGTGAGATACAGACGTAAAGAGCTGCATGGAGGGTGTTTCTGTATATTTAAAATGTGTGCTATGTGGAAGCTAAGATTCCTGTATTCCTACTCATAGCTGAACAAAATCACCTGCAAACCTAAAAACAGCAAGATTCACAGAGAGTGTTTTATCAGACTTCCTCGTTTAGAGATGGACACATGCATGAGTAATGATACACCAGTCCGGTCTGACTGCCTGAAAAATGACTGAATCACAACAAGATGAGTGGAACTTTGTCAGACTGGTCTAATAGCTGAAATACTTAATTGAAGCTGTCTTCTGAGAGTGTGGGCTGGATTCCCACAGCTTCCACTTGCATGTTGTAAGACCAATTAAGTCATGTCTGAAAACAGGTATGCCACATTATGAGGTATTACATAAAAGTAATGAATACATTTTATAAAGGAAGCTAGCTGAAATGGTTGCTTTCTAAATAAGTCATATCTGAAAATAAACATGTAGTAGTACGGCATGCTACCTCACAGTAATAAGCTAAATGATATAGCTAGTCAACGTGGGTCTATTCTAAACTAGAGCCACATAGTGCAAGAAGAACCAATAAGGGACACTGTAGTTTTATATGTATATATATATATATATATATATATAAAGCACAATTTATTATCAATGTCTGACCAATTATTACATATTAAAAGTTGTAGTAGTTTTGATAGTGTGTCCATTTCTGAGCTAATTGATATTTTCAGTTTATTCTCAATGAACTGTTGGAATATTTGTAGAGATAGCCAGTTATCTTGCTTAATCCCCAGGGATTACCTCAGTGTCACTGCTCGACAGAGGCACAGCAAAATAATGGGCATAGTTCCCCAAACCTAAGGGGTGGCGTAAGCCACAAAACTATGGGCTAGGCTTGTAAATGCCCTCGGGCAGATAGCCTAGTATGAACCTATGAACCTATGAACCTATAAGAGTGGCATACAGCAACAGTGGTCCCTCTCCATAAAGGTGGTGCCTCAACGGATCCTGGAAACTATCACCCCATAAGCCTCACTAGCTTGGTCTGCAAAGCTATGGAAAGGATCATCATGGACCTCATAAATAAAGATATTGGGGACCTACAGACACTGGATCCTACCCAGTTTGGCATTGTTAAGGGCAGATCCTGCCTCTTAAACCTGGTTGATTTCTTTGAAACAGTCACCAAGGCCATTGACGAGGGGAAGGTGGTCCACACAGCCTACCTGGACCTCTAAAAGCCTTCGATACAATACCCCACTCGGGCATTATAGATAAGCTCACCAGCTTAAATATAAACCCCTATGTCACTAGATGGATTGCAAACTGGCTCAAGGACAGAACCCACATGCTTAGAATTGCTGGAGCCATGTCAGACTCCAAACCAGTTACAAGTGGTGTCCCACAAGGCTCAGTCCTGGGACCTCTCTTGTTCGGTATATATTTCTCGGTGGTACAGACCAACACGGAAGGACTGTGACTGACCAAGTTCACAGATGACTGCAAACTGGGCACCATAATCGACTCTCCAGCCGACACAAGCATCCTCCAAAAGGGCCTCATAGAAACAGATAACTGGTGCCAGAGCTATGGCCTCAAGCTAAATGCCAAAAAGTGTATAGTCATCCCCTTGGGCAAAAACAAAGTGCCCACAAATTACCACATAGGTGGTAATCCATTAAGTACAGAAGAAGTAATTAGGGACCTGGGGACCCAAGTTGATAGCAATCTCTCATTTGACAACCACGTGGCCAAAGTGGTTAGAAAAACATTTTATATAGCCCACCTAATCATGAAGGGATTCACATCTAGATCAGGGGAGGTCATCGTGTCTCTTTACGCATCCCTCATCAGGCCCATAATTGAGTACAATTCCACTTTTGGGATGTACCTTACCAGACACCTGCAGCAACTGGAAAGACCCCAAAAGTACCTCACCAAGAGGATCAAAGGGCTCAAACAGATGCCATATGCTGCCCGGTTAAAGAAACTCCAGCTCTACTCAGTGGCATACCGCCTGTTCAGAGGTGATCTGTGCCTGATGTATAAAGCCAACACATGGACATGCTGCACCTCAGAAAATCCAAATCCCATCGAGCTAAACGCTCAAGAGACTTGAACCTCAGCACTGAAATAAATAGGACATGCTGGAGGGACAGAATCATAACCCAGAGGCTCCCTTCACTCTGGAATAAAATCCCAGTCCAGGTTAGGCAGAGTCCCTCATTGACTCTCTTCAATTGGAATCTTGATGAGTGGATGGGAGATCGAGGTTTACCCGGTGGTATCACTTCTGTGTCACTGTTAGACAGAGGCACAGTATACTAACCCTCGAAAAAAAATAAATTTAAAATGGGTGGCGAAAGCCAAACACATTCTGGCTAGGCTTATAAATGCCCTAGGGCAGATAGCCTAGTATGAACCTATGAACCTATGAACCTATGAACATTGTATCTGGCTAGAAAAACATTTGCTGATTTGATCTTGTTATTATCTAAAAATTGGTACCAACATTTTAAATTATTATTTTTTAAATTTAACATTTTCCTTAAATTAAAGGATTCTAAACAATCTGGAGTGTATGTTATGGGAAATATTAGAAAAAGTAGCTGTTTAATATTATAGTTGCAGTCTATTATACTTTTAAAGGTACTAAAGATTTGATTTATACCATAAGTAGAATGATTGAATTTTGTATTATCTAAACAATAATCTTGCAGCACCCAATACACTTTACTAATGCCTAAGATGGAGTTTATTTGTACTTCATAGCTAATACTAGATACTATATGGGTTTCATGTAGTTGTTTCCAGCTTGAAATGTGGGTGTTACTTAACCAGTATAGTACTACATCAGTAATAGCTGATTTTGCATATAACTCCATGTTAGGAAAACCAATTCCATTGTTGTCCCAGCCTGTTACATGAGAATTATATGCTATCCTTGGTTTTTGAGGGAACCAAAGAAAGTTAAGTAAAATACTGTTTATTTGTTTAAAAATTTTTTTTTGGAGGGGGGATTAAAATCAGGGATTGTGTATAAAATAAAACCTTGGGTAAAATAAACATTTTTATCAATGTGAGTCTATCCTCCATGGTAAAAAAAAAACATTTTATTCTAATTGTTAATTAACTTAGGAATAGTGTTTAACAGAATAGTATAATTTTAAACTACTGTCTCTTTCCAGGTAGATTGTATACTAATTCCTAAATACAAGGCTGAAATATGCATATCCACAGCTAGTGGGATTTGGCTTTATTGGCCTGAAATTGTCCAGTAAAACAGCAAAAAAAGCTATGGACATTCAGAATTGCCAGTGAGCTGAAACACCTGATGTTCATAAGGATAATTTGCATATATCCCATGTGCCTCTGATACAAGAGGTTTGGGAGGTCACTCAGTGGAAGTTCTAGCTTTGCTGGAGTTTTCATTTTGTTTTTGCTGATTGCTTTTTCAGTGACCTGCTCACTCATTGTTTTAGTTTGTTGTTTGGGATATTTTTGCAGTGATCCTAATGATAATAGACATCAGCTGGGTATAACAGCCCTGTGTTTCTAATGCTTAGTCAAACACTCTGCTTGTGCTGTGCTGATGAGGTCATAACAAGGTCAAAATATGCATATTCACAGCTAGTGGGTTTGGCTTTATTGGCCTGAAATTGCCCAGTAAAACAGTAAAACAAGCCATGGGCATTCAGAATTGCCAATGAGCTGAAACACCTGATGTTCATAAGGATCATTTGCATATATCCCATGTGCCTCTGATAGAAGAGGTTAGGGAGCTCCTCAGTGGAAGGTCTAGCTTTGCTGGAGTTTTCATTTTGTTTTTTACTAATTCCCAAATATTGTATTGTTTTATTTTCCCAAGTAAAGTTTCTATAGACTTTAAGTTTTTATTAATTTTTTTATTGATTAATAATGTTTAGTTTTATTTTGACTGAATTTTAGTCCTGAAATCTTTTCAAAATAATGTATTGACTCAATGATATGATGTAAAGAAGAATCTATATCTTCACTTGTTAAAAGGATATCATCTGCAAACAGTTGAATTTTAGAACAATGTTCACTATTTGAAGAAAATACCTTTATATTAATATTATTTCTTATATAATTAGCAAAAGGTTCTATTGACAGTGCAAACAATAAGGGTGATAATGGACAGCCTTGTTTTGTCCCTTTTGAAATTTTAAATGATGACAATAAATATGACCCAATTTTAACGTAGGCTTGGGAATCATTATATAAACTTAGTATTAAATTTATAAAGTCTAGAGAAAAATTTTAGCCTTTAAGTATTTTTTGCAAATAAGTCCAGCTAATAGAATCAAAAGCTTGATCAATATCCAAACTAATAATGGAAAGTTGCTTTTTGGTTTTATTAGCAATGTCAATCAATGATAATAATTTAATGATATTATCTTGAACTTTTCTATGTAAAATAAAACCTGTTTGATCATAGTCTATTAAATAAGGTAGAATCTTATTCAATCTCTTAGCCAATATAGACATAAAGATTTTATAATCGATAGGTCTATAGGAGGAACAAAGTTGAGAATTTTTGCCTTGTTTTAAAATAGGGGAAGTCAAGGAATATTTCCAAGAAGGGGGACTTTTCAATTCATTTATAATCACTGAGAATGCATTTAACAGAATTTTTAAAGTTGAATCTGGGAGAATTTTATACGTTTCTGAGATAATTCCATCCAAACCTGGGGCTTTATTATTTTTCAAATTTTTGATTTGGTCTTTCAGTTCCATTAATGAAATTGTTTTATCTAATATCTCATTTTGTTGTTTTGATATTCTATTTATAATATTGTTTTGAATAAATGTATCAATTATATATTTATTCTCTAGAGGGATATTTTATCATTAATTGATTTATATTTTCTAAATGCATCTAAAATACCTTTTAGATCAGTTGTTTTTTTTCCTGTGGAATTATTATCTGTGCAGTTAATTTCATTGATACAATTGAAATTATTAACTTGTTTGGTCCTAATTGCTAACTATGCATATGTTTAGGATTTACATAATAAGATTGTAGCTTAAGTCTTTCTAGGTTAATTGTAACTTTATGATTCAATATTTCAGCATATTTTTGGTTTAAACTTAATAGTTCTGAATGGGTAACCTTATCATTAGGTTTTAATTTTGATTTTAATAGCTATTCTAGTCTGTAATTCTAATAACTCCCTATCATATTCTTTTCTCTTTAGTAAATACCATTTTTATTCTACCATAAAGGAAAGCTTTTAATGCATCCCATAGTATGATGTAATCTACTTCACCATTATTATTAAACTCCAAAATAATGTTTACTTTATTTAAAACCCAATCTTTAAAACCTTTAATTTTTATTATATAGGATGGAATCCTTTACAAAAAAATTAAATCATCATTTCTTAAAGTAATATTGAAAATAAGGACTTTATGATCAGAAAGTGGGCATGCCATAATTAAGACATCTTCTAGTTTGGAGTATAAGTTATTAGAAATAAATAATTTATCTATGTTTGTTTGGGTTCCAAATCTAAATGAGTAGTGAGTATAATTAAGGGAATATCACTAAGATTCATTGAGGTTATATAATGATTCACTTTTTTTAGACTATGCTGTTATTTTAGGTTTATTACCCCTGGAGGTGTCTCTGTCAGATAATAAACAGTTAAAACCTCCAGCTAATATGATTTCACCTCTAGCATGGAAAGTTATAGTGTCTAAGTATTTCTCTACATGTTTTGTACCTAGACCAGGTATCCGAAAATAATTAATTAAAGTATAACACTTCTTATTGATTTCTAATACTACCAAACATAGCATTCCCTCTTTATTAGAAAATATATTAAGTATTTTAGGCATTGTGAGAGATTTTTTTCCATAATATGAGGGTACCCCTCCTTTTACTTCTATAACAAGAGTCAGCAATAATTGAAAAAAACATTAAATGACAATTTATCTAAATCATTTTTAGTAGATGTATCTCTTGTAGGAATATAATATTTACTTTTTGCATTTTAATAAGTTTAAGTAAGCTAGCTTTTTTCATGCTGTTATTAAGGCCATTGACATTAAGTGAAAGACACTTATATGCTAGCATGAGGGTGTGATAAAATTAGAACATCTGTAAAATGGTTTTACATGCATTGATTTACAACAGTGTTTTAAACAACTTATCATGGATGAAACAGACTTTTTAACTTTTGAATTTTGAAACAAACTTTTATATACAACTACACACATGGAACAAAGTGTTCCTGGTTTGATTAATTGATTAATCAAACCATCCACCATCTACATCTTACACACCAAAAATGTTATCATTAGCTTCTGCCATATATACAAGATAAAACATTCAACAGACTCTGTGCAGGCCAGTCTTATTTTTAATAAGAAAACTAGTAACCCATTCTGTTACAAAACTAAAGTTGAGTATTTTCAAAAACGCGTTCCCATCTATTCTAATGAGAAAAGTATTTAAATACATTACAATGAAATCTGATATGAAGATTTGTGAACTTATTTAGACTTATGTAGAAAGGAGAGAAAAACAGCATTAATTCCATTTAATATCTTAGTCATGTATTGATCAATCATATGTAGCAAAGTAATGAAACAGAGAAATATTGATTTTTATATAGATTCAATATACTTGTAGGGCAGTCTCACTAATTGAGATCTTATTTCATTAAAAGAGTACAGATGTTTAGAATCAATGAGGCTGCCTCCTCAAATATTTAAGTTATTAGTGGACTTCCTCTAAATACGATTGTAGGCCCTATTTTCTTTGTGGTAACTACTTGTTACTTATCAAAGCCAGTGTCAAAGGCTCCCTAATTACCAGTGCCGCAAAAGTTTTCATTTATGGACCTGTCATTAAGTTCCAGTAAAATGAAATAATCTTTCATTCATATCTGAAACAAACTAAACATTTTATATCAGAGCCATAGTTTAGTGTCTGGCATCAAAAAATGAACTATAGTATCTCTATGTCAGTCTAGTGACCCTGGTAACAGTGTCATCAATAAAACCTCCTAAAATTTGCTTCACTACTCAAAAAATTCTAGTTTGGATAGTATGGAATTTCATGTTTAAATCAGTAATGCTTGACTACTGACCTTCTGTTAAATCCGTAACTGTTGTGTCTATTTTTAATTAAGGGTTTTACCAGTAACATAAAATTTCATAATTATTTAGATTAACTTAAGTATAACATTCATGAAAGCTGTACGTAATTCTGTGTTGCTACTGTTTAGTGTTCCCTTCTATAATAGCACAACCTGCATCATATAAAGTCTCTATGCTTATATAGATACATGATTGAGAGAAGTGAGGTAAACAACAAACACTCAATTCATAGTTTATACCAACTTCTATGTCTAGTATGAGTGTGAGTCATGATGTATTATGTGGAACGGGACATATATTTTATGACTGTAACTTTAATGTAGGCTCCATGTTTGCTGATTACAATGTAACTAGGTAATGTCTTCAACTATCCAGTACAATAAACTACTGTGTTAACAAAATCTATAGAACACATGAAGTTTGTAACTCTGTTAAAGAGCTATATATAAAGCTCCCAGAAGTCAGCTTGGCTCATTCTACAACTACTTTTGTGACAATTGAACTCCACCTGTGTAAAAGAGAGTGCATGTCTTGCTGTATTTTGATGAATAGTATATAAATTATATATGATTTATATGTGTAAGTGTATAGGTAGGAATGCTCTTACCTAGAACTGTAAAAAATTAGAGCAATGATCTCCTTCCCCTTTCTCCGCTTTTCTCTTCCTGCTGTCTTTATTATCTTCTAATATGTAGGAAGATTCCCCCATTACCATTATGCAAAGCATTTATACTTAACTCAATCTGTCACACATCAGCCCCTAGCCTGTGTTTGGTTCTAGGTTTAATGTTACATGAGCAAGTTTTTCCTTTACAATTTGAAAAAAAGTTTTGTCATAAATCTAATACGGCAACACAAAATTGATGAACCATCAGAGAATTTCCTAGTATAACTGCAAACAGATAAAGGTACTGATAAAACAATGATCACATCAGTCTGCTGTCCATCTAGGGCACTTTGTGTTCAATTCTAGACTCATCCTCAGAAGGGAATGTTTGTGTTATGAGGTAATGAATAAGGACATAAGTGCTGACTGATTATGGATGTCTAGGGATGAAAGACTAGGATGGTTACAAGTACCACAATGACAAAATCAAATCAGAAAGATTCAGTAGAATACCACAGAAATTGCATCTTACCAGCAAACTCTTCACATAAAATTCCCCTCATTCTGGGCCTTTTCAAAGAATTTTCAACATACAACTCCACTTATCTGATTGTGAAGTCTTGAAGGAAAATGCTCCCTATGCTCTTGATCTCATCTGCTGTACTATATATCTAACCAAAGTATCATTCAAAACATTTGGTATTGATAAAGGACAATTATACAAAACTACAAGCAAAATTTAGAGATCAGAGAAAAGTGAGGGTATTAAGTAATGGTCTCTTTCAGAATTTTCAGTGTACTTGCAGGAATACAAATACAATATTGGGACCAGTTGACACAAACCTATGACAGTAGCTCACTGACTATGCCTTGTTACATTCGGTATCATGAATAGTGGCTCAAATATGAAGCAGCAGGACAGTTCTATAAGATGCATGAACAGAAAAAGGCTTCTGCCAGAGCTGGCTTCCTGTTATACTTTAATACTTATAACCTGATGATGCAGGTGTTCTAATTATGACCAGCTCCTGTCATACAGTGTTATTTACTCACACGATGGCTATATATTAGATCCAGCTATCCTATGCCTTTGAATGAGTCTTCAGGTTATATATAGGCATGTCCATCCCTATTACATCTACCTACACCATCAGCATCAGTATGCAGGAACACAAATGTTTACATACATGTGCCAGAACAAGCCAACTATCTTGTATATCCATAGCTCATTATTCACTTTGTTATGCAACGGTCTATTCATTTAATTAATTATATAAATGAATAATGTGTTTAGAAGGTTTAATCCACATCTCTTTTGACATGGCTACATCATTGTTGAATATTTATATAGATATTGTGAAGCCCAGAAATGTTCTCTTCTACTCAGACATTTGTGAACATTAAAGAGACATTTAATAAACTCTGTTTTGTCACTACTTTTTCTTTTTCCGCTTTTCTTTCCCCTTTCTTCCCTGTTTTTCCTTTTTATTTTCTCTTCTTTTCTTTCTTTTATCTTCACCTTTTAACAAACAAGACCTAGAATTACATTATTCAATAAAGACTTCAGAACTGCTAGCAGTTTTGACTCCTTAACTGACACATCTGGAGTTGAGCTAATTTAACTTATTGATGAAGGCAGTTTCTCCAGCCCAGCAATATATGTTAAGGAGATAGCCAGTACTGAAAAATCATGAGATGTCATCCAGCCAGAGGAAAACATTTCTACAGTCAAAGTGTCCCCATAGGACTTACATGAACTGTGACCAAGTGGATCACCATTTTTTTTTTTTTGCCATTTTATTAAGTTCTCCACTAGTGCGGAAAGGCAGGATGGAGTGATGTTGAGGCTGTGGTAGCCCACATACTGCTGGTTTCTGGTAATGCAATTTGTATTTTCCATGAGGGTTGTTTTATGAGGATTATTTCAGTGTTAATTCCTTGGATGGGTAGCCTTTCTTCCTCTAGGTTTTTTCCCGTGGGTACTACACTATTTCCGAAGGTATTTCGCTATTTGCCTATAATTATAAAAGATATTCTCTAGCAGTACCTGTCCCTTCAAATAATCTAGTTATTCTTCTGCTAGTCTGGCTAGTCACTATAGTCAGTATGTCTGGTGGTGTCATTACAAAGTAGCATCACAGAGTAGGATGGAAGGTGATGTGTTCATACCACCACTATTCACTTGACCCGGGTAAAAAAAAAATTAGAAGAATCAGCTGGAATATCAAGGGAATGGCAACCTTTCCAAAATCTAATGCACTTCTAAAACAGATTAAGAAAGATGGGGTCCATTTCACTTTATTGCAAGAAACCAGGGTTAAATTATCTCATGCAAGCAGAATTTTCTCTAACTAGTGCAGGCAATATCATGTGCCCTATGCCACTTCCTCTAAGTGGAATGTAGTCACTTTTATTAGTAAGCACATGAGTACACAAGCTGGGAGAGCCATCATAAATTCATAGACAGGTAGTTGGTTGATTTTAATATTTCTTACTCCTTTGACATGTTATTACTAACCAATATGTGTCATCTAAAGAAGATGACCCAAAGACGATACAATACATTAGAATGTATATTGACTCATATAGTTTTTTCCCCTCCTTATCCTTTAAAAATTAGTATTAAATAAAAATAACTATTTTCTCTTCCTCTAATTCTGGCTGCTCTGCGTAGGGTCAAAGGTCACCAGTGGCTTCTTTAACTTGCCGTTCGTAGTTAGATGTGGCAAACTCAACAAAACTCATTTTAAAACAGATCGTGAGCTTAAAACAACTCGTGAATGACTTTTGAATATATTGAGGTGGGACAAACAAGCAGAAATAACTGCTTTAAGCTAAAAAGAGCTTGGGCCTGTACCATAAAAATGACACCTATCCGGGGCCAAGAAAGTGCAGATAATTACCAAAACAAATTAAATAAGAAACAAACACCTAAGCCTCAGCCTTCTCTTTAAATAAAATTCCCCACAGCTTTCCACATTCTCTATCTAGAAGATATTAGAAGATACATCAACACAACACCACCAAATAAATAAATGACACACACTCAACCGCAGCAACAGCCTGGGCAGACATCCTTAATATAGCTACATAAAAATATGCATATGCATAATTTTGTTAAGATCATCATATTTACAGTTTTCTTCAGCTATAGTGTCACGTTACTTAATGTACCCTTCCAACCACACACACAAAGTAAGACAGTCTATGGATATCTCTATTATGACTGGATTTTTCAAGTACTTTTAAAACTTACTAAAAGCAGTAATATGAATATACACTTTTTATATTTACAACATCTGATAGAAAGGAGGAGGATAGCTAAAACTCATTAAAGGAATAAGAGAGTTGAAATGACAGAATATAGAGGTGCTATACTTAAAGGGAGGAGAAAAAACACAGCTGAAAGGTTTAAAACTTTTTAGAAGTGAGAAAGAGAAGAAAGAATAATAACATTTACCTTCCTAGCATCACCTAAGCATAAACGCTGAAGAATAAAAAATATTTAGTGTCCATAAATATTAGAATCATAAATCATGTTAATTTTTCTTTTAGTTATTTTGTTGGCTCCTTCTTTAATAGACCATCCATTTTTATAGCATGTCTCTTCAGACTCTGTGCAGGCCAGTCCATTTCTTCTACATCGGTTAATATTTTTTTCTTTTCAATAAAGTCTATTGCTTCCTGTAAAGAATTAAAGATCTTCTCGCCATCAGTCAGTTGTATTTTTATTCTGGCTGGAAACAATACTTGTGCTTTTATATTGGACTTTTTTAGGGATTTTATTAAAGGAATATATTATTTTCTTATTAATGTTATTTCCATTTATTTTGACAGGAGGATTTGTCCAAGCTGTTTCTAACATCAAGTTTTTGTCCTGGGTGGACAAAAATGTAATTATTATAGATCTAGGAGTGGAGGATTCACTAAAAGATTCAGGTTTTGACAAAGACCAGTGGTCTCTCTTGATACCAAATGAGAAAGATTCAGGCAGGTTTAAAGGACTATAATGGGGTTCTATTATTAAATGCACAACTTCTCTGTCCTTTTTCTCCCTATTTACTGTCTCTGCTATAAATAGACAATGATACAACATTTAAAATATTTTAAATTGACTGTTTCTCTCCACTAGAACAGTACCTTACTGTACTGTGTTGGTTTCACTTTCAAAAAACTTTTGCCCCACCCAGGAAAAGTTTGCAGTTCACTGATGTCATCAAGGCCACTGGAAATAGGTAGTTTTCTGGTCATTTTCCTCCCCAAACTGACATCACCATGACCGTCCTAAAAACCCACCCATGCTGTGATGTCACAGCTCCCTGGTCCTTCCCCTATCTATACAGAAAGTAAAGGCTAGAACAAGGAAACTACATGAGTCAAGTCTCCTGCTGTGAGCTGTTAATCACAGCAGGTAACAGCTCAAATTACCCTCAGCACTTTGACAGCTAGGGAAGTTAGGTGTGAAGGGTGATTGGAAATGAGTCAAACTAGTACAAATTCAGGTTTCACAAAAGAGTACAGTTTAGCCATTTTAAAAAGAAGCAGCAATAAAAAGCACTTTGAAAGTTTGTTCTGTGGCATTTGCACTGTATATTTTCTATAATGGATTGTAGCTCCCTTTTCATCACACTGTCCTGATGTGAGTTCTTCGAGTTACTCATAACTGAATTACTTGTAAGACCCTCTGACAGGAAAAACAAAACATTTTCTTCAGAAATCAAGAACTAACTAATCAGGCCTTTCTTCTAAGAGGAATTAATACTTTTTTCTCGACAAAATAATAAAAATTCCTGTCAGAATAATAAAATAAAGGCAGAGCTAAAATGCTGCGCTGTTAGCTGTTTGGCATCTTAGCCACACCCCTTCCTTAATTAGATTTTTGATGGAGGTGTCTATTGAATTAAACTCTGAATGTAAGGAAAGAGGAGACTTCTTTTATAGCTTTAGATTAATAGATGTTAGTGCATTTTATTCACTTCTTATGCAGATCAGTAAACTAATGCCGAAGGAACTTTTTTAGCCATGACCCAGGTCAAAGGCAAATGTATTGACACTATTGAATGTATGTGAAATATCTAAGCATTTAATTATAAAAATGACTGAGGGGCATTTTAAGTTCAGCAGGGTACACCGAGTAAATATTACAGGTCAACTAAAATATCTCCTCTGTAATGAAAATAAAACAATATTGCAGCATCCTCGGTTGCAAATTCAGGACTCATTTCAAGAGGTATATGTTGTACTTAGTTACTTTCTAGATTTGTGTTTCACCTTGTAAGTTGTTGGAATGCTGCAGGTTTTGTTCCCTCAATGTATTCCTTCTATGGCATTAAGCATGTGTATTTAGTTAAATAAATGTGCTTTATTATTTTTGCTTGCACCCTTAGACTAATCTGCATTACGTTATTAGTGCTTTAAAAATGTTAAAGTAGTTGTATCATTTTTATCATGCACATACTGTACATTCCCAGGAATTAAACGTGGCCAAACAGAAGGCAGGCAGCAGCACCATTCCGTTTGTACTTGCCCATCTTGTCATTTGAAGATCTTCCATAGAGGTCAGGATAGTTTGGAAAGTACTCACTTTACCGTGCTCTGTTTTTATACATTTTATGCTTTTTTTATTAATAAAGTAAGAGTTAATTTGCACCTTTGTTTTCTCGTATGACATGCAAACTGTTGTGTTTTTAATATAGTTTGTTCTGGGCTGTAAAATATGTTACTCGCAGCTGTAAGAATCACAAACATATTTTCAGGATATAAATCATTCATAGCTCGTTACCACAATAAGGATGTTTTCTCATAAGATTTCATGCAGCCTGATGTAATTGGTAACCTTATATTAATTTGGCTGACTGCCTTTACAAGAAGGGAAGCCCATAAAAATTCTATGTTAAGTCATCAGCATAATTTAATAATAACTGCTAGTGAATGTCTCATATTATTTGAAAATAGGGTTATCCCTTTTCAGTGAACAAGATGAACATGCTATTATGTTAACAACTTAGGACAAACCTTTTGTAGGATGTCTCTGCAATACTCCTAGCTAAATGAAAACAAAATCACTGTCCAGCTACATAGATGTGCAAAGTAATATTAGAAATTCTCTAGATGACTACTGCCTTGTTTAGAAGTCTTGGCATAGCAATTAAACAAATGTTCTCTTTAGGAATTACATTCTACTGAAATTGTGTTGATAAGCACACACTCCTTTTTTGTAATTTTACAAATACATCATGTCCTTTAAGAGATTTGCATTCTTCTGGGCTGTCCTACCTTGAGCAGTGCTTAGGTAGAAAATCTAAGTTTGTCAGTGGCCATATTTCAGGATCACATTATCAGTAATCATTGCAGTCTCTGCATTACTTGGAATATTATCAGCATCTACACATGCTTCAATTAAATATCATTACAACAAATACTTTCATGACAATGCACTATGACTGACTGAATGCAGTACCCTGGGACGTACTAGTTATCTGTGCTACTCAGATCTATCCTCTGTAGCTGTTCGACATGCGAAAAATCGTTTTGTTGACTTTATGTTCCCTATCACCATCTCTAGTCTCTGTAATGGCCTTTGTTATACCTTACCATAAATCCATCTTAAGATATGTCATTCAGGAAAGCCTTTTTTATCATTATGTAATAGGCCTGCAGTTGCAACCAGGCCATCACCCAATGTCAATAAACTCCTATAACTTTTCTTTCACTTTGATATATTGCATGTTATTTGCCCTATCATTAATTATTAATGCTTTTAAATTTATTGTTTAGAACCTCGTTTCTGATAAACATTCTTGCTTAGACTATTGAATGCCTAATTTTTGTTTATGTTCAAATTATATTATTTGTGATATTTCCTTCAGACAGAGTCACTGCAACAGGAAATCATAACATTTAGGGTTATACTCACCTGATTGGGTCATATCCTGTCCAGTAATTGTAAAGGCACTGATTTCCTCCTTTTCTGTAGGTACCAGTACAGGTCTCACACTGAAATGTTCTGGCACAGGCATGTGGCTGATTCATTTTATATACTGTCTAGGTGCATATTCATTTCAAGTCTTCTCTCAGTTTTGAATGGTACACATTTCCCAGTTTGCCAGAAGGAAAGCATTTGTGCCAGTTCTGTTTCTGAGTTATTTTAGTGGTTCTTTTATGATTTGATTTACTTGTTTCTTTGATATTTTGTATTTAATTACCAATGATTAAGACAGTTAATAAGTGTAAATATGGCAGACAAATATCTGCTAAGGCTTCCACTCTCAGTGTCCCTATTTTTTACAGAGACCATATTATCAATGACCATAAATACTGGGGAAACATTAAGCAGGCTACCAGATTAATAAGGCAGAAGGTTTTGTCGGCATTCTTCACAGAAAAAAATGTCTTGGGTCACTAGAGAAAAAAATCTAAAAAAGTGCTTGGTGTAGTCTTTGAAAAAAGAAAAAGTTAACAATTTGAAGGCTGAATATATGAAGAAAAGAGTTTCATCTTCTACATAGTCTAGGCCTTCTCCACCTTAGTTTTCCATCACTAAGGCTGGCATTTACATGTTTGCAGAATCCCAATGCCAGGCAATCAAAGCTGGCTGTATTTGTGCCATGAGACCCCTGACTGATGTTGGTACTTGTGTATAAAATCAAAGTGGCATCTTCACTGGTACTGATGTCAGATCAGGAGTTAGTCTTCCCCAGGGTTATATCAGAAGTAAAGGACCTGAACTGAGGTTTTGGGAATGATCCTGAAGATCTGCATCAGTCTAAGGGTGTCTGTTCTTATAGGTTCATAGGTTCATACTAGGCTATCTGCCCTAAGGCATTTACAAGCCTAGCCAGAGTGTGTTTGGCTTTCGCCACCCTCTGAACTGATTTCACTGTGCCCTTTTAAGGTTAGTCTACTGTGCCTCTGTGTAGAAGTGACACAGAAGTAATCCCCGGGGTAAACCTACGATCTCCCATCCACTCATCAAGATTCCTCTTGAAGAGAGTCAGTGAGGGGCTCTGCCTAACATGGACTGGGATTCTATTCCAGAGCAAAGGGAGCCTCTGGGTTATGAATCTGTCCCTCCAGCATGTCCTATTTATTTCTGTGCTGAGGTTCAAGTCCCTTGAGCGCGTAGCTCTAAGGGATTTGGATTTTATGAGGTGGAGCATGCTCATTAATTCCGGGTTGAACATGGCTTTATACGTCAGGCATAGATCGCCTCTAAGTAGGCGGAATACAACTGAGTAGAGCTGGAGTTTCTTTAACCGAGCAGCATATGGCATCTGTTTGAGTCCCATGATCCTCTTTGTGAGGTACTTTTGGGGTCTTTCTAGTTGCTGCAGGTGTTAGGTAAGGTACATCCCAAATGGGGCATTGTATTCAATTATGGGTCCTGTGTGTGTATAATATCAGTCTAAGGCTGTCTGTTATCAGACTGTACACAGTCTGTCCTGTGTGTATAATATCAGTCTAAGGCTGTCTGTTATCAGACTGTAGGCATAGTCTGTCCTGTGTGTCTATAATAGACAGTATGTTGGCAGAAGAAATTATTTAGATTTCTTCTGATAAATCTTTGGCTCTCACATAGGCCAGTGTTTAGACCGATGTACTCTACACTATTACTCATACTTGCTAAGGCTTAACAGAAAATACAGAGCATTCTTTGTCTTTATCAGTAACAAATGTCAGTGCTGTATGAAAATGCAACATATATCCCCACAATTCATTATTTCTAAACATAAAGATTCTTTCTCACTACCCTTAAGATGTTGTTGTTGTCTTTCGGCTTTTCCCGGTTACGGGTCGCCACAGTGGGACTCCGGTCTGCTAATGATTGGCAGTAGATTTTCACGAAAGCCGAGGTGCCAGCTTGACGTTCAATCTTCACCGAAGGCACGCCCATTATGCATGCCTTTTGAATGCCCACCCAACCGCGGGGAGGACATGCAGACTCCACACAGAAGACACTCCCCGCACTCCAGCCGAGAATTGAGCGGGAGAACCTCTTGCTGTGAGGCAACAACGCTACCGCTGCACCACCGCGGCTGTCACTACCCTTAAGATATTAATTTAAAAAAACACTGTTACTTTCATAGCGAAAAAATTACACTTGGCCTGCCAAATCCCTTTCATTTCTTAAGTGAAGGTTTTTTGAAATGCCAAAAATGACAGAATATTTTTTGGGAGAGTTCTCACCACATTAGAGAACTATTCTAAGGTATATCAGCAGAGAACTGTGCCACATAGTTTACAACCCTAACAGACACATAACTTCATTCAGCCACGTCATAATTTGAGCTGATAATTAGGCATTTGTAATGCCCACTCATATCTGAGGTCCTGCCCTTCCTTGGAACCATTTAGATACTGTTCAGGACATAACTTTGGATAACAGCAATTTATGTCTTATGAGTTCTGAAGCTATATTAGCATAGGCTAATTATACAAATGTACCAATTAAATGTCAAAGAGTTAGTATTTGACAGTAATGCAAAGGAAACAATACTGTAGAATGATGGCTGAAATACTCACTGCAAATTATATAATCTTAAAGTGCTGTTTAATGCAAAGTATATTCATTTGGCACCTCGGTCATTCAGACACAGACACACACACACACACACACACACACACACACACACACACACACACACACACACACACGTTAATGTGATCTGCACAAGTATTTCATAATAACTAAAAAAGTTAAATTAAGAATACCTGACATTAGAACTTTCATTACTATTAATAAACG
Organism: Protopterus annectens; assembly: GCF_019279795.1. Taxonomy (NCBI): domain Eukaryota; kingdom Metazoa; phylum Chordata; order Ceratodontiformes; family Protopteridae; genus Protopterus; species Protopterus annectens. The sequence goes on along the minus strand of NC_056744.1, from coordinate 1,757,383,112 downwards.
GTCTACAGAAATAATTTATGTTTAACAGATTTTGCAGAACTTCCTCCATACTTCTCCCTCTAACCCACATAAGTGGTTAAACCCTATAAATAATTTCTGCAGTCTGGTAAAGCACCTTAAATGTACTCGGGTCACAGAGGCTGAAGAGTCATATGCACCTGGAAAGAATGAGCTTGTGATTTAAAAAAAACATAGTTTAACACTCCATTTCACGACTTTGCAGTGGCCTAATGGTTAAGGTGTTTACCTTACAAACAGAAGGTGCAGGGTTTGAGTCTCACAAAGGATAATTGGCTAAGCTCACAAGGGTAGTTAGCTTAATACTAACCTATGAACTTATATGGAGGAGGTTGGCATAGTGGTTAAGGTGTTTACCTTACAACCACAAGGTGCAAGGTTTGATTCTCACATGGGGTAACTGGTTAGGCTTAAAATAGTCCACAAGGGCAGTTAGCCTAGTACTAACTTATAAACTGTGTTCATGCTACTATGCATAACTTTAGGGGATGGGAGGGTGGCCTAATGGTTAAGGTGTTTGCCTCACAAACACAAGGTACAGAGTTTGAGCCTCACAAGGTATAATTGGCTAGGCTTAAAATGGCTCGCAAGGGCAGTTAGCCTAGTACTAACCTATAAACATAATAAATGTTTATTTGCATTGCTGTAGTCATTTTCTCTATTGGTATGTTGCAACTATTGATCTTTAAAAAGAAACTGCCTCAAAGTTGGATGCTAAACTCTAATATGTAGTAGATTACTATTTACAACTGAAACAGACTACTTGCAAAGCTAACAAAACAGTGGTATTGATTCACACCGAATCATTTCTGGTACTTCCCCTTGTACAAATCTATAAAATGCATGAATATTGAGTTTCCGATTATGATAATTATCATAAAGCATTGCTAGAAACCATTTAGATGACTGTAGCCCTTGCGGTCAAATATGGTATAGTCGTTATTACAATTAAATACAAAGCATTTAGCATCTTAGAGATATTGGTTTGATTCCCACACCTGGTGCATACATCATCAGGATAATCAAGCCATGTCTGAAAATAAGTTCATGGGTTCATCTGTAAAGAAATGATTTACTACTTTTTAAGAAGACTTATTCCTGAATCCCATATCAGCATTACTTTTTGAAAGAGTTTAATGACTGACCTATCTGATAATATTCCATAATTTTGGAATGCACTGTGCAGTGTATCTTTCACTTTTTATATTATTGATATTTATTTTACGTTTTATGTCCTCTGATATAGTGTTAAGTCCCCACTGATGTGGTCCAAACACAGACTTTTAAAAAGAAAAGAATCAGGCATTGTCTTGCCAATCAGGCTGAGGTCAATAAAGACTAATCTATAAAAATAAACAAGATAATGCCAGTTTTTGAAGCCTTTCTGAATATTCTAATATCTCCAGCTCCCTCTACACACACACACACACACACACACACACACACACACACACATATATATATATATATATATATATATATATATATATATATATATATATATATATATATTTCCTCCTGTAAGGAGTCATTCTGCCTTTTGCAGTACTTTTAGATAGATTGTGTAAAGGTTATCAAATATAGCACCGTGTTTAATAATGGTTTAGATCAGTGAGATATAACGTGGTATAATGTGGTACAATGAGCTCCCTGGAGTGCTTAACCTTGCCCTGGCTGACTGGACGGGCTACAGTATATACTTTTTAGCTTTGATAGGTACACACTTGTCTACATTTAAATTGTTGCCTGTTATTGCCTGTACACCCTTAATGACAGTGTCGAATTTTATAAGTGGACAATTTATTCTGTAATCATAATTCAAAGCCTGTTTACCAAGTGTCATAATGTTACATATATTATCCTTAAATGTGAGAATGTTACTATTACCCAGGGTGCTTATTTTTGCAGACCATTGTGGCATTACATTACATGGGTCTATATTATAAGTGCAAAACTCCTTTTCAGCGAATACGAAAACATAGGCACATATAGCGTGAACCATGAAAACACCAAACGTCCTAAACCACGAAATTTGAAATGTCGAATCGTCATAGTTGGCCCTTCTGTGGTATAGCTCCTTAAGGTAAATGTGCAATAGTTACAGACCTTAGGGTTAGGGTATGGGTTAAGGTAAGTGCATAGATAGTAATGTATGCAAGGTTTACTATAGGGTCAGAAGTAGGGTTTTGTTAAGTGTATGTATATGGATTATTTATTATTTATTTTGTTTGGGTATAGCTCCTTAAGGTAAGTGTGCAGTAGTTACGGACCTTAGGATTAGGATCCAGGTTAAGGTAAGTGCTTACATGGTAGTATATGCAAGCTTTACTTTAGGGTTAGAAGTAGGGTTTTGTTTAGTGTATGAATGTGGTTTATTTATTTTGTTTGGGTAGGTAGTATGTAGCGGGTGGTGGGGTTGGCCAACTATGACGAATCGAGACTTTGAATTTCGCGGTTTAGGACGTTTGGCGTTTTCACGGTTAGCGCAATATGTGTTGATGTTTTCATATTAGCTGAAAAGGAGTTTTGCGCTTATAATATAGACCCCCAGTACACAATTTGAAGTCATCAACATACTTGGTAATCCATAGTCCATTTCTCGCTTTTTGCCTAAGAATGGTTAAAAAAAAGTGGACACAATATATTATCTTGTGGGAGAGCACTGGTAACCACTGTGGTACTAGGTAAATACTGCCTTCACTTGTTATGGCCTGTTACGTAGTCTTGTGGGAGAGCACTGGTAACCACTGTGGTAATAGGTAACTACTGCCTTCACTTGTTATGGCCTGCTGCATAGTCTTGTGGGAGAGCACTGGTAACCACTGTGGTAATAGGTAACTACTGCCTTCACTTGTTATGGCCTGTTACATAGTCTTGTGGGAGAGCACTGGTAACCACTGTGGTAATAGGTAACTACTGCCTTCACTTGTTATGGCCTGTTACATAGTCTTGTGGGAGAGCACTGGTAACCACTGTGGTAATAGGTAACTACTACCTTCACTTGTTATGGCCTGTTACTTAGTCTTGTGGGAGAGCACTGGTAACCACTGTGGTAATAGGTAACTACTGCCTTCACTTGTTATGGTCTGTTACATAGTCTTGTGGGAGAGCACTAGTAACCACTGTGGTAATAGGTAACTACTGCCTTCACTTGTTATGGCCTGTTACATAGTCTTGTGGGAGAGCACTGGTAACCACTGTGGTAATAGGTAACTACTGCCTTCACTTGTTATGGCCTGTTACATAGTCTTGTGGGAGAGCACTGGTAACCACTGTGGTAATAGGTAACTTCTGCCTTCACTTGTTATGGCCTGTTACATAGTCTTGTGGGAGAGCACTGGTAACCACTGCAGTAATAGGTAACTACTGTCTTCACTTGTTATGGCCTGTTACATAGTCTTGTGGGAGAGCACTGGTAACCACTGTGGTAATAGGTAACTACTGCCTTCACTTGTTATGGCCTGTTACATAGTCTTGTGGGAGAGCACTGGTAACCACTGTGGTAATAGGTAACTACTGCCTTCACTTGTAATGGTCTGCTGCATAGTCTTGTGGGTGAGCATTGGTAACCACTGTGGTAATAGGTAACTACTGCCTTCACTTGTTATGGCCTGCTACATAGTCTTGTGGGAGAGCACTGGTAACCACTGTGGTAATAGGTAACTACTGCCTTCACTTGTTATGGCCTGTTACATAGTCTTGTGGGAGAGCACTGGTAACCACTGTGGTAGTAAGTAACTACTGCTTTCACTTGTTATTGCCTGCTACATAGTCTTGTGGGAGAGCACTGGTAACCACTGTGGTAATAGGTAACTACTGCCTTCACTTGTTATGGCCTGCTACATAGTCCTGTGGGAGAGCACTGGTAACCACTGTGGTAATAGGTACCTACTACCTTCACTTGTTATGGTCTGTTGCTTATCCAGTATTTTAAGCATTATATTACTCACGGATTAACATTTATTTAGTATATTAATTATTCCCTGCTGTCATCCATGAAACTCAGTACACAAGATAAGCTCTTCATCAAGTGGAACTACTACTTCTCAACATTCAAAAGGCAAGAGTCCACTTTCTATAACCACACCATTCCACATCTAACAGAATTAGGTTCCCTGCATTATTTTGGATAAGCTTCATTAGGACTATTTTCCCTGACGTTTACATAGCTGGTCAGGCGGATGGGTGTAAAAATTGCCTTGGTCTGATGTAACCCCTGCTGCCATTTGAGAATTGGTACCACTACAGCATATGGCCATAGGTCGCAAACATGCCCACATGCCAACATGTTATTTAACATGACTTTCCCCTGATTCTATGGAGGAAACCATTGGGTATATTGTCTGTTCTTAGGGAACTTGATTTTTTTTTATTTTGCTTGTAGTTGTAGTAATCATGTCTGTAGTTACATAAGGGGTGTCTCCCCTTGTGTCTATAGCACTTTGGCATGTTTCTTTGCTTATTGTGAAGTATGCACAACATTTTTTTTATTAATCTGTTTATTGTATCTTATGGCTGTATGATTACTTGACTGTTTTTTTGATAGCATTACATTTCAATGTTTTTCCTTTTCCATTTTTCAGTTTTTTTATGTAACTAAAGAATAAGTTATTATTTGTTCTGCCTGTGAAGCCAATATAACATTGTTAGATCTGGAAGATTCAATAAGAAAATTATGTAGTTTCTAAACTTTATTTAGTCGAGACTGTTTTTACATCTATGATAATTTTTGTGACCTAAGAAGTATTTCTTATTTCTGTAGTATATAGAATTAAATTATATTTAGGATGTGTTACCTGCCATTAATGAATAACTACAATTTATAAATAAATCCAAACAAAGTGTCTGCTTTCTAAATTGGATTACAGGTTAAGATGGACAAATAAAGTAAGCTTCAGGTTTGCTATGCTGTAATAAACTGTAGAAAAACTGTATTTAAGGTAAGATTACTGTGGATATAACCATATTCTTACCTGTTGAAACATGTTCCACTTCTATGACTTCTGTGGGAATGAATGTGGGTTTTGTGGTGACTGGAGGATCTGCAAGACAGAATAAAACAACATTACTTTGCAGAAAGAAAAATCATTTACAGATGTAAATTATCATTTTTTCAGATTCAAGACAACTAAAATGCAATGGGCAATGACCTAAGACATAAACCAAATATACAATTCTTTCAACACCTAGTCATGCTAAGCATCATGAAAATTTACTTTTTGTTTTTATTTGTGCATTTGTGTTGTTTATATGGAATTATCACTTCTGGCATTACCCATTTTCAATCAATTCCTAGCAGAAATGCTCCACTTAAAAAGCATGACACACTACAGCAACATAAAGTTTACAGATTGATATAATAACAATATAGTACACATAAGGTGAACAGCCGAGAAAAATACATATGAATTGTATAGATCAATGTAAAAGCACAGCACACAGATAGTTGACTTTCGGTACAGCAATCAGGTCATTGTATACAATGCATTAGGATAGATGTACTGATGTTAAACATCAGTTATGTATACTTTTATCCAGGTAACCATTGTCCTAGCCCTTTTTAAAGCTTACAGTGGTGATATTAGCCACCACAAATATGTTTATTCTTTCTGTAATTGTTAAAAAAGAGCTTTAAATCTATGTCTAATTTATTTATTTGAACAGTATTTATGCGTTACAATTTATTTATCGTGCATGTTTCAGTGTAATGCATATGTGTAATGCATTTCTACATCTGTTTATCACTATATTATGCTTCTGGCCAAGGCCAGAGCTGAAAAAAGGTCTTTTAACAATCTAACACACAAAAGTTGAACCAACTAAAACACCAAAACAATAACAAGTTAAAAAACTTGTTGCAGCACCGGAAAACAGCTCACTTGAGAAGATTACGTTTATTGCACATTGCAACTTGTTGAGCACTTTTGTTCCTTAAAACCAAAACTTCATCAGAACAAACATAATAATTGTTAAAGCCAACATTTAAAATATCTTGTCCAGTCATATGACTAAAGTAAACCAAGCAATACATTCTCATCATGAATAATTAATCACAATTACATAGCTAAGCACAGTAGTATACAATCCTATACATACTAATTTGTAATGACATTTGTAATGATATTTAAAAATTGTTAAAACCATTTTAGAATATATAATGTTTCAGTTTTAAAAACTGTTGACTGAACACATTTAATTTAATCCCGGATAATTCATTGCATTAAGAAACAATTGCCATCTTAATTCATGACGTTCTTTCAATTTCCTTTTTGTTTTTTTTCAACATAAAACTGGGGTATATATGAACATCTTTATGAAATGAGATGTAATAAGAGCACTAATGCACTAACAAGTCATACTGAGGACAGACCTACTAACAAATGCTGACCTGAGCTATAAATACATTCTGCTCAAAATCAGAATGGCATCACTTCTAGCAGACTTCCTGTTGTGTCTTCTCCTTGTAGTTTTAACAGGTAAATGTGATCAGCAGACACCTTATCTGCACCTCTGCCTCTGCTGGAGCTATTGCTAAAGAGCATGGAAGTGATGAGGCTGAGGGGGGTGGCTCATTATGACTTTCACACTCAGTCATTCTGCCATCAGTGTCATTCACTGCTTCTTCAATACAGGTAATTTGCTCAGAATGTTTTTTAATTACCTCATTAAGTAAGTGCAGTTGTTTTCTGCTGTCTTCTTTTATATTATCTATTTTGTTCTCCAACTAAAAAAGTTAAATTAAGAATACCTGACATTAGAACTTTCATTACTATTAATAAATGGTCTACAGAAATAATTTATGTTTAACAGATTTTGCAGAACTTCCTCCATACTTCTCCCTCTAACCCACATAAGTGGTTAAACCCTATAAATAATTTCTGCAGTCTGGTAAAGCACCTTAAATGTACTCGGGTCACAGAGGCTGAAGAGTCATATGCGCCTGGAAAGAATGAGCTTGTGATTTAAAAAAAACATAGTTTAACACTCCATTTCACAACTTTGCAGTGGCCTAATGGTTAAGGTGTTTGTCTTACAAACACAAGGTGCAGAGTTTGAGTCTCACAAAGGATAATTGGTTAAGCTCACAAGGGCAGTTAGCTTAATACTAACCTATGAACTTATATGGAGGAGGTTGGCATAGTGGTTAAGGTGTTGACCTTCCAGCCACAAGGTGCAAGGTTTGATTCTCACATGGGGTAACTGGTTAGGCTTAAAAAGTCCACAAGGGCAGTTAGCCTAGTACTAACTTATAAACTGTGTTTGTGCTACTATGCATAACTTTTTATTCAAAGTTCCTGTATATTTGCTATAATGGATTGTAGCTTCTTTTTCATCACACTGTCCTGATGTGAGTTCTTCGAGTTACTCATAACTGAATTACTTGTAAGACCTTCTGACAGGAAAAACAAAACATTTTCTTCAGAAATCAAGAACTAACTAATCAGGCCTTTCTTCTAAGAGGAATTAACACTTTTTTCTCAGCAAAATAATACAAATTCCTGTCAGAATAATAAAATAAAGGCAGAGCTAAAATTCTGTGCTGTTAGCTGTTTGGCATCTTAGCCACACCCCCTCCTTAATTAGATTTTTGATGGTGGTGTCTATTGAATTAAACTCTGAATGTAAGGAAAGAGGAGACTTCTTTTATAGCTTTAGATTAATATAGCAATAACCCATGCCTGGGTGTGGGTAATGCGGGATTTACCCACGGTTGGCGTGGTTTGGTCCCGGGACCAAACAAAGACAACCGTGGGTAAATCCCGCATTACCCACACCCAGAAGTGGGTTATTGCTATTATACTATGACATTATTTAAGAAAAGAAATAATTACTTTTCTTAAATAATGGCATTGTATAATGCCTCTTTGCTGCCCTTCCGCAGCTGTCTGGTATCCGCGGCAGTTCTGATGTACTGCGCATGCCTACGCAGTACATCAGAGCTGTGGCCAAAAGCAATGGAGAAAGCAAGATCTCCGTTGCTTTTTACTGTTTTGCTATGTTAAACCCATTTAACATAGCGAAACAGTAAAAAGCAATGGAGATCTTGCTTTCTCGTTAAACTGTCTCGCTATGTTAAATGGGTTTAACATAGCGAGACAGCATTAAAATAAGCAACGGCTCCGTTTCTTATTTTAAAGCTGTCTCGCTATGTTAAACCCATTTAACATAGCGACGAGACAGGTTTAAAAAAAAAGCAACGGAGAAAGCAAGATCTCCGTTGCTTTTTACACACTGTGTCGCTATGTTAAAGGAGTTTAACATAGCGAGACAGCTTTAAAAAAAAGCAACGGAGATCTCTGTTGCTTTTTTTAAACCTGTGTCGCTATGTTAAACTCTTTTAACATAGCAAGACAGTGTTTTAAAAGAGACTTATACTGATGGAAAAAGTCCGGGCGACCGGACCTTTTTCCATTAGTATAAGTTGATTTACAACGTGCACGCTGGCCAATCAGCATGCACGTTTTGGAATATTAATGGGGGGTCATGGTATAATAGATGTTATTGCATTTTATTCACTTCTTATGCAGATCAGTGAACTAATGCTGAAGGAACTTTTTTAGCCATGACCCAGGTCAAAGGCAAATGTATTGACACTATTGAATGTATGTGAAATATCTAAGCATTTAATTATAAAAATGACTGAGGGGCACTTTAAGTTCAGCAGGGTACACCGAGTAAATATTACAGGTCAACTAAACTATCTCCTCTGTAATGAAAATAAAACAATATTGCAGCATCCTCTGTTGCAAATTCAGGACTTATTTCAAGAAGTATATGTTGTACTTAGTTACTCTCTAGATTTGTGTTTCACCTTGTAAGTTGTTGGAGTGCTGCAGGTTTTGTTACCTCAATGTATTCCTTCTATGGCATTAAGCATGTGTATTTAGTTAAATAAATGTACTTTATTATTTTTTGCTTGCACCCTTAGACTAATCTGCATTACTTTATTAGTGCTTTAAACATTTTAAAGTAGTTGTATTGTTTTTATCATGCACATACTGTATATCCCCCAGGAATTAAACGTGGCCAAACAGAAGGCAGGCAGCA
>NC_056744.1:1757341546-1757369046 GCF_019279795.1 Protopterus annectens | reverse complement strand
TAAATAAAGATAGTTATGACTACTTATATATGTCAGGCTGTAAAGCGAACAAGTATAATAATGCAGAATTGCCCATTTTTCTGACTGTAGGGTACTTAGCAAATCTGATCTAACCAAATGGAAACGTATGTCCCTCCTTGCTTCTCATACATTTGTCACATGCCTCTTCAAGACATCACTCAGTTATCTTGCTATTTATGTCTGTACTTCATTTGGTAGGCTGTTCCGTTCAACCACTCACTCTGTGAAATAATACTTCCTTGGGTGTATCATGCATTTATCCAGTAAATTACAGAGATATGAAAACACTTTATCAGCACTTTAAACAAGTCTCTTAAATCTAGAAGAACGTGACCATATACAACTAAAAATAGTATTAGCACAAATTAAATTCCACATGCAAAGCATTGCAACCTGAAATATATTTTACAGAAGCCCTAGACATTGGTATACACTAAGCAAAACAGTAACAGCAAAATGTGAACAATTTTCTTAAACTTTCCAACACTATATTGATTCAGTTAATGTATTATTATGTAAAGATGCACTGCAACTCTTTCTATAGATTGGAAGAGACATACAGCAAAGAAATGTAGATCCCAATTTGGCACTAACATTTATTTAAGATAAACTATAGCAGAGAGAAAAGAGAGAGACCATTTACTACAGATAAATGTTGGCTTGGATCCCTGAAAAATTACTGTGTGATAAAGGGACTACTACGCTGATCTTGGAAAGCTTTTCCCCATGTAGGCAGTTCTAAAAGAGGGCTTACATAGTTGCTCATCTGTGTATCTAAATGAGGGCTCATACAAGCCTTCATGAATGGTCACACACTCACACTAATTTCTGAAATAGTTTGTGCAACTGCTGCACCAAACCCAATGCAAGAATTAATCGGACAGGCATGCCTGAAAAGTCAGCCTGCTGTGTATGTAGCTCTCAGTGTAACTAAGCCAGTCTCCACAATTCTAATAGGCGTGTTACTACATATGATGGCAATTGTACTGTCAACATCTATGCAAGCCACGACAAAGTCAGGCAAAGTACAGCTGTGTTTATTTGACACTCTGCTTCAGTGGATTGTCTAGTGTGGTTCTACCCAATATGTCCAAAGCTGAACTATTTGTCTTGTATATGGATATCTGTCCCCCAGCATGTCTTCCGTTCAGTATCCTCTCCATTCAGCATTATCAGTTCCCTGTTCTCTACACACATATGACTTATATTCACCCAGTTCTCCTATGTACACTGCCATACATGCTCAGAACCATCTCTTACACCTCATGCGTTCTGTTATGGTACAGTGCAACCCCTCTGATCCTCTGCATCGTTTTTCATGCATTATAATGGTGTGCAAAACTTATGTGGTAAATGTAATACATGGTCCTCATCATTTCACATTTTTCATTGTTTTCTTTTAACCTCTTTTGGCTTGTCAGGTTCCTCATGTTTGCACGCCCAGTCTAGTCACCGTTTTCGTTTGTCCCCTCTCCCCTCATCACTGTTTTATATTCTAATCCATTTGGCAAGTGCACTGCTGACAAATGCTCTGTAGTTCCATTACTACTCTGCACACACTGCTTTACTTAAGTATGATTGGTCATTAATGCATTCATTATCCTCAGTCAGTGTTGGACACACTTGGCCATTGTGAGTAGAGGTCATAAAATAGGAATGTGGTTCACTAACTTACATTGTTATGAAACTGCATTATTTATGACAGGCATGTGTGGACTGTGTGAGGACAGCTATCAAAGATTATTTTCCTTACAGAGTTAGGATGTCCACAGCCACCTACATTTTATACTCTTTTAGGGTGAGTCTGTGTGGAGCCTTCAGTTAGGTCATCATTAGAGATCCTCTGCAACACTCCCCTGAAGTTTTGGACTCTAACCCCCTATCTTCATCTGTCAACCCCCACATCACACAACAACTCAGCTCACTTACGCGACACTAGTGTTATTCAGTTCCTGGAGTTTTTGCATTATACAAAAGCTTAGTAATCACTGCAATCCTTAGAATCAAAAAACAAAATTAAAATAAGCTGTGCCAAATTGTGAGTGGTCACCAGTAATAAAACTTTTATTAAAACTAAAACAGTAAAAGCCAAAAATGCTTCTAAGTGATTTGGTTCTGTAGAATGTACTAGAAACTTCTTAAACTTTAGTTGTGAAAGTATAAGTTGTTGAAGCGTGCTATAATAAAACCAGACTTTAGTACAAAATCCACTTTTTGACATAGTATCACCACAGTCAACTCACAGTAAAAAAACTTACTATACGAAAAAAACTTTTAAAAACACACAAGGTGCATAGCACACACAAAGGTGCAATTTACAGGTTAAATTGTTGCATGCACAACCACTGTGTGTGTACCATTTGCACTATGTGCACACAGCACCTTGTATTTGTTTACTAACATGTGGTTTTGTAGTGTAGTTTCAAAAATAGTGCTCCTATGTCTTCAAAAACAATTCCCAAAAAAGCTTCAAAACATATCTTTCATAAGCTCTTGCGTTAATAAAACACTTCAACTACTTGACAACCGAACTGCTTCTGACGAGAATTTACACTGTACTGACTAGGCGTCTTCTTGTCATTTAACCATTTCTTTCTGTGAACTTCTTAAACTTCTTCAGACTGAGATAAACAGTGCCAGACAGTTTAAACATATATTTCAGGCAGGTATGTGATTGGAATAACCAATGACAGCTCAATATAAGTGATCTCTCTTGGGGAAAGAGGCCAATTTAATGGATCCAATTAAACCTGGTTTCCTTACGGTGTTGAAATGAAAGAGGCACATTAATTCATGCCTCAGCAGGAGTCTAAGTCTCCAGCTATACAATCAGTTTCTACTTTTTCCCCGCATAAAAAAGTCAATGCACTGTAAACTGTGCCTAAAAGTAGCATTTTTTCATCCCTTTTCTTAATAATTTTCAAATGTTCAGCTACCATATCTTTCAATTTTCTATTACTTTTGCCAATATAACAACTATGACACGTAATACACTGAGCATGATAAATCTGTTGATTTGTTTCACGTGAGTACCTCTGATAGCCCCTACTGTTGTTAGACTAATAAGATGGTAGTTCTTTCATTTACCTTTGATAGTAGGCCAATGAAGGACATCGTAAGGAAATATTTGGAAGTCCTTAGGGGTAATGAAGTTCTGGCAGAAGTGGTAGATGAATTACCCAGGCTTGTTGATGAAAGGGATACTAATATTAAAAGTATGATTGAAAAAATAAAAATACTGTTAGAACAACAGATATAGTTAATGAAACATGTTTATGCTTTGGATTTCAGCCCTTATGTCATGAATGGTTTTAAAGGATGAACATTAGATCCATGAGGGGTACACATGAAATAAATCATATGATTTATCATGCTCACTACACTGCATGTGATACTTTTTATTTCAACAAAACTAATAAGAAAGTGAAAAAAATTTTCCAAACCTGTCAGAAACCAAATCCTAAACTAAACCCCCCACCCAATCCCCTAGCACTAAAGTCCCGATTGCTTCCTAAATTTAAAATCCCCTTATCCTCCCTAACCCTAAAGTCCCTATTGCACAATAAATCTAAAACCCCTATTCTCCTCCTCAACCCTTAGTTCATCATTGCTCCACATTACACTTCCTTCCTCCACCCTAAACCTAACACCTCCTCTCCGCTCCCCTACTGCACTTACCTAGACTGTGCAACCTTGTTCCCACTGGCAGTGCTTGTTACCACAAGCATGCAGGAGTGACTGTGTTAAGTTGCTCAGCTGAGTAATTGTTGGCCACAAAAATGGCTTACAACAGGCAGTTCTGAGGGAAAGTGCATGGCTAATTAGCATGTGTCTCTCTGCAGATATAGCTTACTAGCATCTATCATGGCTTTGAAGACATCCCTCTGCAGTACTGCAAGTCTTTGTGCAAAGGGACCACCACAGAGCTGTCTCTGAGGGCAGAAAGATCACTGAATGGTGTAAACATTACAATAGAGCTGTTTCTGAATGCAGAAAGGTCACTGAATGGTGTGCATATTGTGATAGAGCTGTCTCTAAGTATGGAACGGTCACTGAATGGTGTACACATTGTGATAGAGCTGTCTCTAAGTATGGAAAGGTCACTGAATGGTGTACACATTGTGACAGAGCTGTCTCCGAGTGCAGAAAGGTCACTGAATGGTGTACACATTGTGATAGAGATGTCTCTAAGTATGGAAAGGTCACTGAATGGTGTACACATTGTGATATAGCTGTCTCCGAGTGCAGAAAGGTCAGTGAATGGAGTACACATTGTAATAGAGCTGTCTCTGAATGCAGAAAGGTCAGGGAATGGTGTACATATTGTGATAGAGCTGTCTCTAAGTATGGAAAGGTCACTGAATGGTGTATACATTGTGATAGAGCTGTCTCTGAATGCAGAAAGGTCACTGAATGGTATACACATTGTCTACACCTCATGGTAACCTTTCTAAATTTGGGCCAAAATGTAATGTCCACCTTTCTACATTTTCCTATTCATGCTATATATAAAAACAAGCTTATATTTTAATACAGATGCTATGATCTAGCTGTCAAACTCAGGTTAAATATGTGCTTGCTGTCAGAAAATGCATATATGCATTTAATATGCATTTACTTCATTTGGTCAGAAATTTAGCTATTGTCACTTTAGAAGTGACACCCCAACCCTGTGTGTAAAAATGGGAAAAGGGGTTGTAGATGGCTAGATGGATGGATGGATGGCTAGATGGATGGATGGATGGATGGATATGTTTTCTGCATTGTTGCCTCTTAGAAATAAGGACAGCTGGCTTCACCTTTACAGCCATAATTCAAGCTTATGGACCCCCTGATTCAATGTCAGCTGAATATTTGAGATTGAACTGGCAGTGCTGAGAAGAGTGGAGTTACCTACATACTGAATGAGTCAGAGATTGTTACCACAGTGGACCGCACATTGAAAAGTGGCGTTATCTATGTACTGAACGAGTCAGAGATTGTTACCACAGCTGATTCTGCATTGAAGAGTGGAGTTACCTATGTACTTAATGAGTCAGAGATTGTTACCACAGCTGACTCCACATTGGAGAGCGGAGTTACTTACGTACTGAATGAGTCAGAAATTGTTACCACAGCTGACTCCACATTGAAGAGCGGAGTTACCTACGTACTGAATGAGTCAGAGATTGTTACCACAGCTGACTCCACATTGAAGATTGGAGTTACCTACGTACTGAATGAGTTGGAGATTGTTACCACAGCTGACTCCAGATTGGAGAGTGGAGTTACCTGCAGACTGAATGAGTCAGAGATTGTTACCACAGCTGACCGCTCATTGAAGAGTGGTGTTACCTATGTACTGAATGAGTCAGAGATTGTTACCACAGCTGACTCCACATTGGAGAGCGGAGTTACCTATGTACTGAATGAGTCGAAGATTGTTACCATAGCTGACTCCACATTGAAGAGTGGAGTTACCTACGTACTGAATGAGTCAGAGATTATTAACACAGCTGACTCCACATTGAAGAGTGGAGTTACCTACATACTGAATGAGTCAGAGATTATTACCACAGCTGACTCCACATTGGAGAGTGGAGTTACCTACGGACTGAATGAGTCGGAGATTGTTACCACAGCTGACTCCACATTGGAGAGTGGAGTTACCTACGTACTGAATGAGTCAGAGATTGTTACCACAGCTGACCCCACATTGGAGAGTGGAGTTACCTGCAGACTGAATGAGTCAGAGATTGTTACCATAGCTGATTCTGCATTGAAGAGTGGAGTTACCTATACCTATGTACTGAATGAATCAGAGATTGTTACCACAGCTGACTCCACATTGAAGAGTGTAGTTAACTACACACTGAATGAGTCGGAGATTGTTACCACAGCTGACTCCACATTGGAGAGCGGAGTTACCTACGTACTGAATGAGTTGGAGATTGTTACCACAGCTGACTCCACATTGGAGAGTGGAGTTACCTATGGACTGAATGAGTCAGAAATTATTAACACAGCTGACTCCACATTGAAGAGTGGAGTTACCTACATACTGAATGAGTCAGAGATTATTACCACAGCTGACTCTACATTGGAGGGTGGAGTTACCTACGGACTGAATGAGTCGGAGATTGTTACTACAGTTGACCCCACATTGGAGAGTGGAGTTACCTACGGACTGAATGAGTTGGAGATTGTTACCACAGCTGACTCCACATTGGAGAGTGGAGTTACCTATGGACTGAATGAGTCAGAAATTATTAACACAGCTGACTCCACATTGAAGAGTGGAGTTACCTACATACTGAATGAGTCGGAGATTATTACCACAGCTGACTCCACATTGGAGGGTGGAGTTACCTATGGACTGAATGAGTCGGAGATTGTTACTACAGCTGACTCCATATTGAAGAGTGGAGTTACCTACATACTGAATGAGTCGGAGATTATTACTACAGCTGACTCCACATTGGAGAGCAGAGTTACCTATGTACTGAATGAGTCGAAGACTGTTACCACAGCTGACTCCACATTGAAGAGTGGAGTTACCTACGTACTGAATGAGTCAGAGATTATTAGCACAGCTGACTCCACATTGAAGAGTGGAGTTACCTACATACTGAATGAGTCGGAGATTATTACCACAGCTGACTCTACATGGGAGGGTGGAGTTACCTACGGACTGAATGAGTTGGAGATTGTTACTACAGCTGACCCCACATTGGAGAGTGGAGTTACCTATGGACTGAATGAGTCGGAGATTGTTACCACAGCTGACTGGAGAGTGGAATTACCTACGGACTGAATGAGTCAGAGATTATTAACACAGCTGACTCCACATTGAAGAGTGGAGTTACCTACATACTGAATGAGTCGGAGATTATTACCACAGCTGACTCCACATTGGAGAGTGGAGTTACCTACGGACTGAATGAGTCGGAGATTGTTACTACAGCTGACTCCATATTGAAGAGTGGAGTTACCTACATACTGAATGAGTCGGAGATTATTACCACAGCTGACTCCACATTGGAGGGTGGAGTTACCTACGGACTGAATGAGTCAGAGATTGTTACCACAGCTGACTCCACATTGGAGAGTGGAGTTACCTAAGGACTGAATGAGTCGGATATTGTTACCACAGCTGACTCCACATCTTACTGACAAATATTGGAAACAAATAATGGACTAGGAGTGAATGTTGTGGAATCCTCTTATCAGTAGGGTGGACGTCTGTGAAGGTGCTGACTCATCTACCCCTGCTTAGTCTACTCATCAGGTAGCTCATAAGCAGTGAGGTAGATGACATCTCACAGCTCTTTTCTTTGATGTAGTTTATGCTGACTGAATTAGATACATCCAAATTATAATACTTTCTGAAATGGCTTTCGCTCAGACCTTTTCTGGTGAAATTAAACTTCAAAGTACATGCTGCATTCACTGGACCATCTAGAAGTTTGTAAATACATTAGCTGGCCTTAATAAGGGCTAAAATACTCCTCAAGGCTTGTTTTATATTGTAGCAATGAAATTATTTCTCTACTCTTATTATGGAATTCTATAATTTAGCAGCTCATACAGAAATCATATAGTTTTATCATGTTGCACATAATATAAAAAATGACTATTCCTGGTACTGATGTCAATATATAATCAAATTTAAGGTCAAGGTAGAAGCATGAAAACATGATTTTTAAGCCCCCTTCCCTGATCTGTATTAAACCGAATGCAAATTTAATTCATTCAGTCTTCTAGTAAGGTAAAGGCTGTATTTATGATTCAAACAAAAGCCCTTGTTTTTTATTTTTTTTCTATCTCATGATGTTAGCTTTAAAGGACATATTCCAATTTTTGGTTCTTAGAAAATGAAATTTCAGTTGCATGCTATGAAATTTGGGAATTATGAATATATATATATATATATATATATATATATATATACACACACACACACACACACACACACATATATATATGTATATATATATATATATATATATATATATATATATATGTATATATATATATATATATATATATATATATATATATATATACACATATATGTTCCATTGGTTTGGCCGACAGGGGGTTTAGTCAACATTTGTTTAATCGCCCACATTCCTTTAATTTTACATACAGTCGATAAGTGTGAAATATTGGCAATCCCTGTGTATGAGAATATTCCCTTTCCCTGAGGACTGTGTGATCTTGGAACTGGTATATATAATTAGTGTGGGGGTATGGGAGGTGCAGGTGGCAAAATATTTTAAAGTTCATGTAATGAGGTACTTTCTTGGTGCATGTGTAGTAGTAGGTAGTCAAAGTTTTGGTTTCCGGCATACAGTGGTTTACGTTCAGGATGTCGATGTACATGTTAGTCAATCAGCTGAAGGCAAATCATATATGTGCTCAACATTAAAAGAAATAATAGGTACTGAGCAGTTAATAACTCAAGCTGATAGCATCATGACAAATGAAAACAAGAAGGACTAATAGCTGAGGCAGATGAATGCTGCAGTCTTAAATGTCATTTTCTTTGAAGGCACTGTGTTTTTTCAACACCTAGACAGTCGAAAGTGGTGACCTTTGGGTCTTTTTTCATAAAACTGGAACAGTTCTGTCCATGTGACAATATGTAGTCTAAAGAAAACCAGGTGTAATATAATTACTCAGCAGATCTTCATAGCATTCAGTACCATTAATAACCTGTCCAATTAATGCATGCAGATAATGTCTATTTGATTCACCTCACCAAAGTGGATAATTGTATATTTTTAAATATTAAACAGGGTGCCATGCTCATTGGCACATGATAACAAGTGGTTCAATTGATATTGGGAAAAAATAGATAGTTGTTTTTCATGTTTAGTAGTGGAAAGGTTATTTTTGAGTCACGTGTGAATTTACTACAGCTGACTTCCTATCCTTCTAGCACTGACAGCATAAAGGCATTAAATAAAAGTGGCCCCAAGACAGAGTTCTGATGGACCCCTCACACCTGCTTGTTGTACTAAAGAATAGTTTCCCTTTCTCACATGAAGTGTACACCTATTTAGCCATGAATGAACCCTTTTTACAATGCATAAATTGAAGTTGCAGAGGAATAACTGACTGATGACATTTTTATATGGAATCCTGCCAAATGCTTTAGACAAGTCTAAATGGATGCCATCTGTATTCAGACCCAAATCATATGTGTCTAGTTCTGTAAAACACAATTGCACTAATGATCAACCTGTAATTAAACCATGTTGCCTTTGATCTATTTCTGTCTTCACAGCTTCAGAAAAGGTTTATACAGTATCGATGCCACACTGATTGGCATACTTATGTATCGATGCCACACTGATTGGCATAGTTATATGGATACAGTCCATCACCTTCATTAACTATAGCAATGACCAGTGCAGATGACCATAACGTAGGCACTTCCAAGTGAAAGGTGTTACCCCTTCCTTGCTGTTTAAAAAGAGTATAATGGGATTGTAAAGGTTTCAGAAGGTAGGTCGATAAATTTCGGGTGCCATCAAAGTCAGTAGTACCTGAAAGCTAGATGTTAGACCAAAGTTTCATGATTTGTAGTTTTCCAACTTTTTTGCAATGGAATTTTATCAGAAGGCAATGCAAAGTGTCTGCTGTGTAGACTGTATGTCAGTAGTTAGTGAGTACCGTTGAATGGAGAAAGCTGTTCCTAAGCCCTTTAGTGACAGCTCTCCTATAAGAAGGGGTGACGTGCCTCAGTATGACTGGGATTCAACAAGAGATTTACATTTTCCAGAACTCCTTAGTGGGAGAGGTACTGAACTGGTAAACATTTTGCATACATTTCTAATATTCTAATATAGAAATTAATTTAACATTGTGCAGTCATTAAGTTTGATGACCACGAATATCCGGTGGGCAGTGTCCAATTATTTATGTATTTATTCATTCATTTACTTACATACTTAGTTGTATACGGTCTCACTGGAATGATTATGTTTATGTATTTATTTGTTTATCCATTTATTTACTTAGAGTTGATGCCTGAGAATGTCCAAGTGTCCACTTTCAATGGAGCATGATTTATATACATAACTATTTATTTGCATTTGATGAGGTGGGATGTCCATCTGGGCAGTATCTGTTTTAAGTTGACTGCCCGGGAGAAAGGCTACAAGAACAAGTAACATATTTAAATACAATCTTCAGCAAGGGCAGTTAATGCTTTCATAATTAGCATATATAATTTTATATACAATGAAAAGTAATGCATAATGTAAAAAAATAATTAGAAACAGACTATAACAAGATTAGACATAACGTCACACAACTTAATGATTTTGTCACACAATACAATGAAAGCTAAAACAACTATGGAAATACAAGTGAAGCAGGCAATGCATATATTTAACAACAGAAAAAATGACCCACTACTGATATCCTCGTAATGCATGGAGCACATTTATTACATTCTGAAATCAGGAAAACCATATACTTATTAAGCACTCTCCTACATGATGACCAACCTTAACAGCAGTTAGGACTGCTTAACAAAACCTTGTTAAGAACATGCAAATGACTGTTAAGATTGGGTTTGTTCTAGGGACTTACAGCACTCAATGTCAGCTGGCAAAGAACCGTGACAGTAGATACTATTGCTTTTAAAGCTGTCAGAGCTTCAAACTGAAAGTGCGGCAGAATAACATATGAACAGGTTTTAGTGTCAGTGGTGAAAAAGGCAGCATACTTTCCTTTGAAGCAGAAGGCTGTGGTTCTACTCCCACAGCAGATAGATTGATTTCTGACACTGCTGTGCAGCATAAGGGGAGAGCTGCACTCCTGAGTGTGTCATCCTTCAGCTGAGATGTTAAACTGAGTTCTGATCTGCTTGAATTGGTGGTAGCTCAGGTGGATGTAAAAGATTGCATGGGACCTATCAGAATGAGTAGGGGTCCTTTTATTAATACAATATATCCAAAGCATTATTTACAAATTTACAACATGTACATATTTACACATTCCTGTATACCATCATCATTATTATTATTATTTCCCATAACTGACCCCCCCCTCCTTCTTCTATAACCATAGTCTAAGTTTTCATAATTATCAGCCAAAATCCATTACCCATCAAATAAAGTTTCATTCAATCTTTCATTCCAAGTAACCCATGTTACATAAAATAAATTTGTATCTACTCTTCTCACATATTCATTCTTCTTGTTTTTATAATATCCATACATAATCACATTTATATCTAAATTATTTACATCATTACTATTCTCAAAACAAAATAAACAAATTATTTCAACTTTCTTTTTATATATTGCATATTCCCCTTTACTAGTAACTTATTTATTACCATTTTCCACAGGACATCCTGACAATCTACTGTCTCAGTACTCTACTTTTTCCCTACTTTCATGGCTTTTATTACTTCTTCTGAAAAATTTTCCATGGATTTACATAATAATATTGTTTGATTACATTATCATACCACAGCCTTCTATTGTTTCTTTATCATCGATTTTCATCTGCCATGTCAATATTTTTCTTGATAATTTTTAATTTCTTCATTTTTGTAATCTTTATTTCTTTTTCTTATTTTAATCAAGTATAAAAAAAATGTCTACTTATATTTAAATATTTTCACTATTATACGATCATAGGAGGTTACTAGGCTAATGACCCTAGGACTATTACAAGCCTAGCCAAGTTTTACCCTTATATCCACGATCATCACTTTTCACCTCTGTCCAAGAGGGACATAGGTGGAACCCCTGGGGTGAAATTACATTTACCCATCCAATTGTCCAGATTGCGTTTGAAGACGGCCAATGAGGTGCTCCACTTCACATGAAGCGGGAGTCTGTTCCAAAGGTGTGGTACCCTCTGTGAGACAAATCTGTCCCTCCAGCAGGTTCCAGCAGGTTCTATTAATGTCACATACCAGGTTAAGCCCATTAGAGCAAGTAACCCATGTATCATTTGACTTACGGATATGCAGCATTTTCAATAAAGCAGGGTCAAAGATTGCCTTATATGCAAGGCAGAGATCACCTCTGAGCAGTCTGTATGAAACAGAATAAAGTGTTAGTGATTTCAGATGGTCCTCATAGGATAGATGCTGAAGACCTTGAATTTTCCTTGTGAAGAACCTTTGTGGTCTCTTCAATTACTGCAGGTGCTTGGAACTGTACATACTAAAAGGGGCATTGTAGTCAATTATTAGTTTGATGAGGAAAGAGTACAGAGAGGTTATAATTTATTTTTTTTTGGAGGCAACGCTCTTAGTTATGAGATGAGCAATATAGAATGCCCTTCTTACTACTATGGAGACATGATGATCAAAGGAAAGGCTGCTGTCAACCTGTGTGGCCAGGTCTCTCACCACTGAATGTGTACTTAGGATGTTGTTATTGATGTGGTAGTTAGCAGTAACATCACTTTTACTGAAAGGGATGATAATAATTTCTTTTGTATTGAGTTTAAAGGCATGACTTTCCACCAGTCATTTGTTTGTTTAAGACCCTCTTGTAGGATGTTGACATCTTTTGGAGATTGTATGACTGCTCACAGTTTGCAGTCATCAGCAAACCTTGTCAGCCACAGACCTTTAGTTTTAGCTTGCACTTCAGAGAAATTATAGAGGTCCCAGGACTGATCCCTGTGGAACACCACTGGTTATAGGTCTGCTGTTGTAGATGGATCCCCTATTTTGACTATATGGGTTCTATCAGTGAGCCAGTTAGTGACCCATCTAATGATGTACAGGTTGATACCTAGCTGGGTGAGTTTGTCAATTATGCCTGAGTGGGAAATAGTGTCAAAAACCTTGCTAAGTCTAGCTACGCTGTGTGCACAGATTTCCCCTCATCAAGGGCCTTGGTGACTGTCTTGAGGAAGTCCACCGGGTTTAACAGGCACAATCTCCTTTTTATAAATCCAAATTGAGTAGGGTCAAGTATTTGGAGGTTACCAATGTCTTTGTTAATAAGGTCCATGATGATTCTCTCCATGGCCTTGCAGATAAGGTTCCTCATTCTCTTTCTTTACCAATTTTAAAACTCTATAGAAGCGTAAAGAAGCAGAATTAACAACTGCATTTAGTAAGTCATCCCTCTTCATTTTCACTCCTATACAATACAACTATTTTACTTGCTTTAATCTTGAACCCCATAAGAAAAAAAGCACTAATTTCATCATTTATCTTCATATATTCCTGACATCACATAGACATTTGACATGTATGCTATTTTTCCCATTAAAACAGAATTTACCAGATGAGCTTTCTATACCTGTTCCACATAAGGCATATTACTTTCATTCTTTTATCAAACCCTCCCATTGTCTCATAACTTCATCATTTTTCCAAAATTGTATTCCTAACAAAGATAATGCATTCACTGGAAAATATGCCCCTACAATTTTCACATTATCCAAATTTACATTGATCTTTATTCAAAGTAATTCCCCTTTCCTTTAAATATTCATTCAAAAAACCCCAAAACAACACTTCCCTTATCATTGATTTATTCTTAGCAACCATTACTATATCATCTGCATATGTCAAAACTACTGGAATCACCACTTCCTTTTGCATTACATGTTTAACATCTTTCATTTTATAAACTACTTTATTCAATAGCACATTCGTTACTGATGCAAACAATATCCCACTCATGGGACATCCTTATCTTATACCACAATGAATGCATATTTCTTTACATAGCCACTCATTCACTAACACTCTCACTCTATTATTTTGTCATGCTGATATGTACACACTCGTAATTCTATTATTATATATTCCACACTTTTCTATAACATTGCACAAATCATAATATCCCAATGAATCAAATGCCTTGCTAATTATCACCTACCATAAGTATTACATCTTCCCTTTTACATATAATACAATCCACAATTTCTCAAACCCCCAATAATAATTCCTGACATACCTTCCCTTTTATACCAGATATACTTTCTTCCATAATGCCTTTCATCCTTCCTTCCATTCTGTTCTGTATTATTATCATAAACGTTTGATAATCGGTATTATTCATTTTAATAGGTCTCCAAATTTTATTTCATTCTTTTAACCATTCATTCATAATATTTGCAAAACAGTCTCTTAGCCAGCCCCTTAATTTCTTGTTCATTTTGTACTGTGTATTAACTGGACCTGATATTAAATCAATATTTATTTTCCTAAGTATTTTATCCAATTTACTAATAGTCATTTCTTTTACAAATTCTTCCTTGACTTGTTCTTGGATTTTTTTTTTACTTTCACTTCTGTCTTATTTTCTTTTTTTACCCTTACACATATTTTCTACATGCTGTACTACAGTGCTCATAATTTCCTTGTGTTCTTTCTACCTCTCCTTTTACATTTTTCATTTCCATCATTATGCAAGTGTCCTGCTTTACTGTTTTATGCAAATATACAGACACTTCCTCTCTTTTCCCTTGTAAATAATATCTCTACTTAAACAGCATTGTCCTTATTTTTTCTTGATTTTGTTTATATAATATCCTATCCATTTATATAATATACTATAATTTATATCCTATAATTTCTCATTTATTGTTTTTATTTCCTTTCCTATTTTAATATATTCCCTTTCTTTTATTACCTCCATCCATGTTGCTAAATGATCTGAAAAAAAACTGTTTCTATCCCCATCTGCTACACCTAAACTTTTTGATAGTATAAAATAATCAATTTCAAATCAAATTGCTTCTTTTCTATAAGTCTGTTTACTCTTATTCCACATAACTAGCTTATCATATTTTATCACTTTTTGTATATTTTTAACATCTTTTTACATTTTTCTCTTAAATCACAATTAAAAGTCCACTACAGTTAATAATGTTCATGTTAATCACCACATAATCTAATATTTGATGAAAGAGATTCTCTCTTTACTTGTTATTTGTATATGTATATAATGCTACAATCCAGTAAACATAGTCTCTCCATCCAGAACCGTTAAGCTTTCCATTCTTAACATAAGTTACATCAAATATTTTAGTGTTTTTCCGCAATGCAGCCACTCTAGATCAGCATTCACTTCCTAAATTGCATATTATTTTCTCAGCCCACAATTGTTGTTTGCAGTCTTTCTTCCCCTGGTGGGAATCTTAGATCCCCTTTAAGAATACCATCCACATGATATTTACTACCCCATTCCAGTATCCTTATCCATCTTTGAATATTAATAACACCATTCACATTTACTGAAAGCACTCTAAAAGGATTACATCTTCTTCTTTTTAGCTTTAAGACAAGTATGTTCTTTTCTTACTTTCCCCCCAAATTAACTATTTCATGATCCTCATAATTGCATATTTTCATTAACTGAAACATATCTAAAACAGCTCCTTATCTTTCTGTTTAATCTTTGGTGACATATTTTTAAATAGTTTTTTACTCACCCTTACACTACCACCCATTGAATTTCCTTTCCTAGCATCCTTTACCCTCCCCCTTCACAAACATCTGACATTTCATTTTTAATTTCTTCTTCATTTTCGACTTTGTTAGTACAGTCACATTCATCCTCCTCTAAGATATCTTCTATTTCTTCATCCTCTTTTTCATTAACACCATTTCCCCCTTTTTCCCAGTTACAGTACTTTCAAACATTACAATACCTTCTTTATCATCCTGTTCAGCATTATATTGCTTATTCTTTTTGCAATCAAACCAAAAATGCCCTTCACTTTTACATATTCTATATTCCATTTTACTCTTATTCATCATATGACCTTTCCCCTGCATTGATTACATCTTATCTTTGTACACTCATTTATCAGATGATTGAAATTCCCACAAAAATAAGATTTTGGCTGTCCTTATACCTTCTTCTTCTTTCGGCTGCTCCTGTTAGGGGTCGCCACAGCGGATCAACTGTTTCCATTTCTTCCTGTCCTCTGCATCTTGTTCTGTCACACCAACCACCTGCATGTCCTCCCTCACCACATCCATAAACCTTATCTTAGGCCTTCCTCTTTTCCTGTTACCTGGCAGCTTCATCCTTAGCATCTTTTTCCCAATATACTCTGCATCCCTCCTCAGCACATGTCCAAACCAACGTAATCTTGCCTCTCTGGCTTTGTCTCCAAACCTTCCAACCTGGGCTGACCCTCTAATATACTTATTCCTAATCCTGTCCACCCTCATCACACCCAGTGCAAATCTTAACATCTTCAACTCTGCCACGTCAAGCTCTGACTCCTGACTTTTTGTCAATGCCACTGTCTCCAACCCATATAACATAGCTGGTCTCACTACCCTCTTGCAGACCTTTCCTTTCACTCTTACTGGTACTCGTCTGTCATAAATCACTCCTGACACTCTTCTTCACCCACTCCATCCTGCCTGTACTCTCTTCTTCACCTCTCTTCCACACCCACCATTACTCTGAACTGTTGATCCAAAGTATTTAAACTCATCCACCTTTGCCACCTCTACTCCCTGCATCCTCACCATTCTTCTATCCTACCTCTCATTCACACACATATATTCTGTCTTAGTCCTGCTGACCTTCATTCCTCTTCTCTCTAGAGCATGTCTCCACCTCTCCAGGGTCTCCTCCAGCTGTTCCCTACTCTCACTACAGATCACAATGTCTTCAGCAAACATCATAGTCCACGGGGACTCCTGTCTGATCTCATCTGTCAACCTGTCCATCACCATTGCAAATAAGAAAGGACTCAGAGCTGATCCTTGATGTAATCCCACCTCAACCTTAATAGCATCCGTCACTCCCACAGCAGACCTCACTGCTGTCACACTACCCTCGTACATATCCTGCACCACTCTTACATACTTCTCTGACACTGCCGACTTCCTCATACAATACCACAAGTCTTCTCTAGGCACCCAGTCATATGCTTTCTTTAAGTCCACAAAGACACAATGCAACTCCTTCTAACCTTCTCTGTACTTCTCCATCACACTCTCAGAGCAAACACCGCATCTGTAGTGCTCTTTCCTGGCATGAAACCACACTGCTGATCACTAATCATCACCTCCCTTCTTAACCTAGCTTCCGCTACTCTTTCCCATAACTTCATGCTGTGACTGATCAATTGAATCCCTCTGTAGTTACTACAGCTCTGCACATGACCCTTATTCTTACAAATTGGTACCAAAACACTTTTTATCCATTCCTCAGGCATCCTCTCACTTTCCAAGATTTCATTAAACAATCTAGTTAAAAACTCCACTGCCATTTTATCTAAACACCACCATGCTTCCACACGTATGTCATCTGGACCAAAAGCCTTTCCGTTCTTCATCCTCTTCATAGCTATCCTTACTTCTTCCTTGCTAATCCACTGCACTTCATGATTCACTATCCGCACATCATCCAACCTTCTCTCCCTCTCATTCTCTTCATTCATCAGCCCCTCAAAGTACTCTTTCCGTCTGCTCAACATACTCTCCTCACTTGTGAGTATGTTTCCCTCATTATCCTTTATCACCCTTACCTGCTGCACATCTTTCCTAGCTCGGTCCCTCTGTCTAGCCAATCAGTACAGGTCATTTTCTCCCTTCTTAGTGTCCATCCTTTCATACAATTCTTCATATGCCATATCCTTAGCCTTCACCACCTCTCTCTTTGCCATGCACCTCATCTCCTTATACTCTTGTCTACTTTCTTCATCTCTCTGACAATTCCACTTCTTCACCAAACTCTTTCTCTGTATACTCTCCTGTACTTCTTTATTCCACCACCAGGTCTCCTTGTCCTCCTTCCTCTGTCCAGATGTCACACCAAGCACCTTTCTAGCCATCTCTCTTACTAGCTCTGCTTTAGTTACCCAGCTATTCGGTAACTCTTCACTGCCACCCAGTGCCTGTCTTAACTCTTCCCTGAACTCCACCTCACAATTACCCTTTTTCAATTTCCACCATTTGATCCTTGGTGCTGCCCTCACACTCATCCTCCTCTTCTTGATCACCAATGTCATCCTACAAACCACCATCCTATGCTGACCAACTACACTTTCCCCTGCCACCACTTTACAGTCTCCAATCTCCTTCAGACTGGCCCTTCTACATAAGATATAATCCACCTGTGTGCATCTTCCTCCACTCTTGTATGTCACCCTATGCTCCTCCCTCTTGTTAAAATACATATTCATCGCAGCCATGTCCATCCTTTTCACAAACTCCACTACCATCTGACCTTCTGCATTCCTTTGCTTAACACCATACCTACCCATCACTTCCTCATCCCCTCTGTTCCCTTCACCAACATGCCCATTGAAATCTGCTCCAATCATCAGTCTCTCACCTTTGGGTACAGTCATCACCACTTCATCCAACTCACTCCAAATTTTTTTTTCATCCATCGCACACCCAACTTGTGGAGCATATGCACTAACAACATTCATCATTACACTATCAATTTCCAGCTTCATAAACATCACTCTATCTGACACTCTTTTCACCTCCAAAACACTCTTAACATACTGTTCCTTCAGGATAACCCCTACGCCATTTCTCCTCCCATCCACACCATGATAGAACAATTTGAACCCACCTCCTATACACTTGGCCTTGCTCCCCTTCCATCTGGTCTCTTGCACACACAATATAACAACCTTCCTTCGGTCCATCATATCAGCTAGCTCTCTCCCTATACCAGTCATACTGCCAACATTCAAAGTTCTGACCCTCACTATCACAGTCCTAGCCTTTACCTGCCATTGGGCATGCCTTCCCCCTCTTCTCCTCCTTCGGCCAACAGTAGCCCAATTTCCACCAACACTCTGTTGGCCAACAGTACTGGTGGTGGTCGTTGTTAACCCGGGCCTCGACCGATCCGGTATGTATATCTGTACTGTTGTCCACATGTATGATTTGGCAAAATTTTACGCTGGATACCCTTCCTGACACAACCCACCCATTTATCCGGGATTGGGACTGGCACAAAGAAATGTACTGGCTTGTGCATCCCCAGTGGCTGGGTTGCTGTCCATATACCTAATTGTTCCTCTATTATCATTTACATATGTAACACTTGGTAAATGCTTTGTTACATCTTTTTCATATTTTAAAATAACATCTATTTCCCATCCCCCATTCCAAATACTCCTTTCATATTTAACTTTCAGAATATCAAAAACTGAATAAAACATAAATGAAAGATGATTTTTAACATCTTTAGCTTAATTTCATCACTATGAAACTGAATAAACACTTTTTTAATTGAGCACCTTGCCTGGAAAATATAAGCTCATTTGAAGGATAGCAGTCTTGCTTTATTCACAATTAAACAAAAATCTTTCAATTAAGTCTTCAGTCTCAAATGTTAAGTCATAAAATGCCTCTGTCCCCAAATGAATCATGGATCTAATTTCTTTGTCTTCAAAACCCAAAGGTAACACGAAGTTGTCCCACACAGAATACCTAGTATTTCCTCTTTCTCATCTAAATAACAAATCTTATTTTCTTTTTAATAAAGTTTATTGTACCTTTTGTTTTCCATCTGCATCAACATATGGTTTTCCAGACTGCATCTGACCTGTAACTTCAGATCCATCCACCTCACAACTCATTTCCTTTCCTCCTAACTCACCGCCCATTCCAAAAACCTTTTCCATCATATCTGACCATGAAATCTCAGTCTCTTCTCAAGGATCACTTTTGTTCAATAAGCCAACCAGTTTTTCATCAGGCAAACCTCCATAAGCAATTTCAGTTGCAACAATTTCTTCAAAATCGTGAGGTTTAAAGTCAGCTAAATGCTGACTATTTGTCCCATCTATACACTTTTCAACAATTTTGTGTCAGACTAACAGAACCAACTACTGTCACCAACAAAACAATCTCTTCTCCCTCCATTACTGCTCAGTTTCTCCCAGCTGCCTCAGCAGTAGGAACAGAAGCAGGAAGTGCAGCAGCAAAAGTGTTCCCCCTCACAACAAAATATTTTAAAAGCTGTTTTGCCTTCTCCTATAGGACACTTTGTTTCTGCTTGTGTACCCCTTTGTTGTCCTTGATTATGCATAACACCCCTGATTTTGCCTCATATTTGTCCCTGTCCCTTATAAAATGTTTGACTTTCTGGTAAATCTCTAAGGATTACAGTCAGTGATGCCAGACATTAGAGTTTCACACTTCTTCTTGTTCAAAAAATTTGATGTAAAAGCTGTTGTACTAACTATGTTTTAAGTGAATTAGAACAATATTTAACAACTGTCCTTGATTTTGACCCTTTGTTTCCCCATTAGTTTTGGATTTATTCAGACTTCTTAAGCGAAGACGTTCAGAAGTATGGGGGTGTCTGTTTGAGAGCACTTGCTACCAGCTTTTAAAGCTGATAAAATGCTTCACACCCCTACAATTTCTTTTTCTTCTTTTTTTTTCTGTAACTGGTACTACATGCAGCAGATAAAGCTTCATGCACTATGAAGAATTATGATTGAGTTTTGAATTATAACCCTTAATTATGTGTTCTCAACATGGATGCCAAGATTCCCTTTTTCGGGTTCACTCTTGAGGTGAATTTTTTGGCATCTATATCTCAAACATATAGCAATCTGGTTTATGATCTGAGATTAATCGTGATGCTCTATATTATTGTCTGATAATGAGTATAGGCTTCATAAAATGAGTATCTAATTAGAATTTATGTTTGCTAGCAGAGCTATTTTGTGCAGCTACACAATGGTTAGTCCAGTTAATGTGAAGCTAAGATTATGTGAGTTTTTGAATGCATACTCAGGAGGCATTTGATGCTCTACAGGTGAAAGTCTGAGTATTTTACTGTCTCTATAACGTAGGGTAAGTAATCACATTGTGTTCCCATGTATCATGTGTTCACAGCCACCGTGATCCATGCGATACCATTTTGTAAAAAGAAGACTATTTATTGGAGCAAATAAATAACAACTTCCTCATATGGTCATATAGTCATATTGAAGGATGGGGACCTGTTTCTGTTGAGCAATTAATATTAGAAATATTTTTTTCACAGATCTAGGTCATTACACTATAAACCTTAAAGAATTGCTGCTAATTCAGTATTTCAGAGTAATTCCAAATCATACCACTGGGCTTGTGGTTACCAAGAGTGTCTGCTAGAATCTTATGTTTCCCGCATCTACTTCTGTTCCCTGTCCACCACCCCTGTAGACAGAAATAGTCATTGCAATGCTAAAAACTGTAAAGGTGTTGTCTCACACACACACACACACACACACACACACACACACACACACACACATATATATATATATATATATATATATATATATATATATATATATATATATATATATATATATCATGATATTTGCGAAGGACAGATTGAAGAGAAACTCACAGATGAATGAAGAATTCTAGCTAAATTTTGAAGAGCTGTAAGAACAGATGGAACATGCTTGATATAAGTTAATCTGTAAATAATATGACTGATAATAAGTGACTTTAAAGTAAATTTGTAAGGTTTTATATTTTACATCTTTTAGGGATATGCAGCAACATCTAATTCTTGGAGAAAGATAAGTAAGTTGATGTGCATTATACATTAAAGCCCCAACCAACACTACCCCCCTTGTCTATCACTCTAATGATACCATTCGTTATTTATTTGTCTATCGTTTACTATAATGAGGAAGGAGGTTTGTATACATCCTGTATGCTGATTACTCCCCCCAAAACAAATCTAAATTTCTACCTCCACTCTGACCTACTGTGGCTTTTCTCCTCCTTATTTGCTTGTCTTGTTGTTTTGTTCTCTTCTGTGTTACACAATGCTACATCCTCCTATTTTCTATCCTCGTCACCCAGAGGTTGTTTAGCCTGATTTGTTTGTATTCCAGTCATGGTTCTCTGTGCACTAATGGTGATGTTTGCCATCTGAGATTTTGACTCTGATTAAGGGCCTTATCAACATTAGAGGCATCTGAGCACCAAATTGAAGCCCTTGCTGTGAGGAGTGCACCTGTGTGCATTTTGCACTTATGGATACCTGTTGCCTTTGGTGAAGTGTATTATGAAAGGCTTTTTGCTGATCTCAGGGTCTGTATACCAACTTCTCTGTAAGATGGAAAGAAACAGCAGGGAACACACTACAGCATTTTGTACCAAGCTCCCACTGAAAATTTGGCTTTACTTATTTAGTGACCTCTCAAGATATCATTCAAGCATGGAGGATAAGGGTAGCAGAAGAGAAGAGAAGATAAAAGAGACTGGTGCATTATGGGAGTGAAGGACCAAAGTGGGCTTGCAGTTAGACTTTCTTGAGGTGTGCAGTTCTCCTGGTCATGTTACATCCTGCACCAATCCCATCTGTGTTCTTTCCTTCATTTTTCACTCAATGCTGTCATATCTGCACTTTTTAACACATCTTACTTCTCTGTGTACCAAATTTATTTTACTGTCCTAATATCAAAACCCTGTTCTTCCTTCAATATCATGATTTCATGTAGAGTTTGATAACACTATTGGCACTGTTTTGATTTTTTTGTCCTTTACTCTTGGAAACGCTATGGGCAGCCGCTGTAGTGCAGCGGTTAGCATTATTGCCTCACAGCAAGAGGTTCTCCGGTTCGATCCTCGGCTGGGGTGCCTTCTGTGTGGAGTCTGCATGTCCTTCCTGTGGCCGCACAGGTTTCCTCTGGGTGCTCCGGTTTCCTCCCACATCCCAAAAGACATGCTGTAGGTGGATTGGAAACTCTAAATTGGCCCTAGGTGTGAGTGTGTGCATGTGTGTGCCTTCTGTGGAAGGTTGGGTGCCGGGCTGGCAACTCGACACTGTAAAACTCCACTGGCAATCATGAGCAGACAGGTGATCGGCTGTGGCAACCTCTAACCGGGAAAAGCCGAACGAAGAGTAAGACTCTTGGAAACTTTATCTCTATATATCGTTTGCTTCTGTTGTCTTTAAACAACTAATCCTCTCCTGGATTTATTCTACTTTAAGAATTCATATCGATAACTAATTTGATCTTCATATCTCTCCACAGGTTTAAAGGCTTCCCAATAAAGTTTTCAGACGTATTAAACCAAATTATATATATATATATATATATATATATATATATATATATATATATATGTATATATATATAGAGAGAGAGAGAGAGATGTAGATATAGGTTTATTTTCAAAATCTTGAAATGCATTCCATCA
Source organism: Protopterus annectens (assembly GCF_019279795.1). NCBI lineage: Eukaryota > Metazoa > Chordata > Ceratodontiformes > Protopteridae > Protopterus > Protopterus annectens. Next base: position 1,757,345,894 of record NC_056744.1, on the reverse strand, counting down.
AGTAATGACTTACTTAAAGAATAAGACTGAAAATGAAAACATCGTATATCCACAAGTACGAAATCCGTAATGTCAAGTCCATATTCGACTTGCAATTAAGTCTTCAGGCTTTAATGTCTTTAATTTTCTGGGTTAGCAATCTTTGGGGTCTTTCCAGTTGAGCAATATGCTTGGATGTGTACACAACAAATGTGGCGTTATATTCAGTTATATATCTGATAAGGGAAGAATGCAATGGTATGATGATTTATTTGGATCTTGGTGATATGTCCTTGGAAATTAACTGCGCCAGACAGAAGGATTTCCTGACTATGGTGGAAAAATGATGATCGAATGAGAGAGAGTTATCTACGTAAGTACCTATGTCTCATGATTGCATTTGTCTGAAGAGGAATAGCATTTTTAACATAATAATGAGGTGGCAACAGCCTTTCTGCCAAATGCTACTATGCTGCACTTTGTCATTTAGTTTGAGACCATTTTTGATACACTGTGTATGTGCATAGTTCAGTCCTTGCTAGAACTGATTTATATCAGTGAATGAGTAGATGAGAGTGCCCAGATTGTAGTCATCAGCAATCTTGGCCCATCAGACCTCTGAAATATTGGCTTGGAAGTCTGCAAAAAAATGCCAAACAAGACAGGGCCCAGAACTGATCCCCATGACACCCCAGAACTGATCCTTGTGATACCCCACTAGTTACAATGTTTTGTTCAGAGAGGCCCCAGAGCTGATCCCTGTGACACCCCACTAGTTACAAATGTATATTCAGAGAGGGCCCAGAACTGGTCCCCATGACATCCCACTAGATACAAATTTATATTCAGAGAGAGAATCAGCAATTTGTGCAACTTGTAATCTGTTGGATATCCAGTTTGCAATGTAGTGGAAAATGTATGGAGTTTACATTAAACTTGTCTAATGTTTCAACAATGCCAGCATGGGGGATAGTATCAAAAGCCTTGATCAGGTTGTGATTAGTAGTGTGTACTGAATGACCACTGTCCACAGTCCCTGTAATCTTTTTCAAATTTTCTACTTGATTCTGCTAGTTTCAGTCTATTGAACCTGTTCTTGATGGTAGATATTGGAAGAATACTCTCTCACCCATATTTATAGACTTTTCCCTGTTGTTAAAGAACTTTCTGTGATAGCACAATCATAATCGGAACTTGGCTGAAGACAGCAGCAAATGAAAAATGGTCTCCTTGGTCAGCTTTTTGTAATTCACGCTAACAGATCTTGAAAGCCTTATTAAACATACATTTATATAATAGAAAACAAACTATATTAACATATTCCTAATTGCAAACATTATACATCACAATTTTTTGTAAAACTGTCATCAATCTAACATTACATAAATTGCTCAATTCTTGCCCTCCCTTAAATTTCAGTCTTCCTCCTACAAAACATTATTCTGCACATATAGTTCCCACAATTTACATTTTTTTCTATGTAATTTGCTCCTAATATTTTCTAAAGATCAGACTTCCAGTTCTTTTATCTCTCTTACAATATTCAATACTTCAGACAGTGTTGGTTTCTAGTAATTGCTTTTTTGGTGGTCACCAGAATTAAACTTAGCAAAGCCTTTTAGGCAGTTCAGACCATATTTCCCAGCTCACAAAATAATGTCCTTAGTTACATCCATTTGCTCACCCAATATTTCTGACAGGAGTACTCTGTAGGGAATGTTTGAGGTCTGCCAACTCATACTCCCAAACGTATGTTTTCAGTTACCCCTTTCTTCCCCATCACACCTCCAACATTTGTCATCTACCTGAGGAAACATTCTTTGGAGTCTGATTGGGGTATAAAAATACCCATGCAAACACTTCCAAGCATAAATCCTAAATCCTCTGGACTTTGTTGCATATTTGGGAGCCATACTGATGTCCTCTTATTTTTTCCTTGTGAACTGCTTACCCAGTCTCTCTTTCATATCTTTTCTAACCTATTCTAATTTATTTGTATAGTTATTGTGCAATATTTTATATGCCATACTAATTATCCATTTTTTAACAGCAGCTTCTGTTCTTGATTCAACTAAAAATTCTACTAGAACAGGTCTTCCATGTAGGATTCCTCTCTCCCTTTCTCGTCCCCTATACCCCAACATCAATCCCTAATAGGGAAGGCAGTCACTAATCTGCAGTCTAAATGTCTTCTTGGCCTCTTCCCATTCTATTACCTTTCACTCTCTAGTTGTTTTCTCCTAATACCTTGGCTTCTTTGCCAGTTTTCTCCAATAAATTGCAGCCCCTCTTGCCGATTCTCCCCCTAATTGCAGTCATCCCTACTGGAAAAATCTCATTTCCTCTATTTGTGTGTTGGCATAGTTATTAGAAAACTTTCTGCTAATTTATGAATACAATATTCTGTGTTGCTGTTGTTGTTCTCCTTAAGGATCTGCATCCAAAATCCCACTCTCTCCTTATGTCTTGAATACCCCTATTTCATCATCTTCCCTTTCCACTTGGAATTATAGCTTCCTGCTTGTGTTATGTGTATGAGCCTTAACTGTGAAGCTGTAAAATACCCCTTTAAATCAGCTTATCCTAAACCATCAGGCTCTTTTGGAAGGATCAACTTATCCCACCTGATCTTTGCCCTCTTCCCCTCCTAGATAAATTCCTTCAACACTTTATTAATTATTGTCCACAACTTCTCCTCTGGTTGATAAAAATATGCCTGAACTATATGTGAAACTAAAGAGACTAAAACATCTTCACTGCTTGTATCTTTCTATTGATATTTACTCTCACGATTCTTAACTGTTTATATGTCAAACCATATTTTGTTGAACTGTCGATATGATGTTTTCTCAATTGTTTATAATAAAAATTCATAATACAGTTCTCATTACCAGATGTTTTGCTTTCGTGTGGCTATACAAAGTATGTTACAGCTTTTACATAAGTGAGAGGAGCAGAAATATTCCTTGCTACCGGACATTGTTTGTGAGGCACTGCTGCTTGGGTTGTAATTTTTAATGTTGTAAAACACTTCTTGCTCTTGCTGCATTTTATTTATTTATTTGTGGCAAGTGATAGTACACCGAAATAAAAACTTTGTAATATAGCAACAGTGTTACAGCTTTTAAATATGCAAAAAACTCAGCATTCCTACCTTTTTTGGTCTGTAACTGGTAGTACATGGAGATTCATTGTACTACAAAGAAATATCATTGAGTTTCTGTAATCATAAAAGTAGTCATATCACCTTGAAATGGATGTCAAGATTCGCCTCTCTAGTTTTGCTTTCCGCCATTAAGGTGAATTTATGAACAGCCATTTTTTGAATATAACATGGTTATGATAAAACATCTGACCATAATCCTTTATATAATATTTAATGCATAGGACGGGTGCTATGTATTAAGGTAATTTCTAGCTCTGCTCACACAGTGTTATGGCTAAAACTTGTTTTTTTATTAAAGTATCTAGCATATGCAGTATATGAAATAAATATCTACAAGAGGTAAAAAAAAAAAAAAGACTATTCTCAGGGTATTTCTCCCTTCCCACCCTTAATACTCACCCAAAACATTTAATGTTAACTTTCTATTCTGTATTTCATAGAGCGTGTACTGCACAGAGCATGTATATTTGCCTGCATCTCCTGATGTAACATACTTGAGGAGAAGTGAAGCGTTCCCACTTTGTAATTCATCCACAAACAGCTCTGCTCTTGGAATCTTGGTTACAGTTTCATCAGCATCTTCATCATATTTTGCCACCTCTTTGTTCTGGAATCTCCACGTCAGCACCAGTTTACTGAGGTCCACTGCCTCAGCGGTATCATTAAAGAAACATTCCAGTAGCACACTGGAACCAGAGTACCCTGTAACTGGGGATCTTGGTGCAAAAACCTGCAGAGCAGTACCTGCATCAGAAACATGAGACAGAAAACCACCAGTTAACAGTCTCAGAAATCACTTCCATCATTTTATTAATTACTATGCCATCCTTTTTTTAAAAACTTTTTATTGATTTCCAAAAAAAAAAAAAAAAAAAAAAAATGCACAACTGTATAACACATGATTTTAATATGCCCCTAAGGACAGTGTGGTAAATTTATCAGTGTAACATATAATTATAAATGATTCTGAACATTTACTACTAAATGGTGCTCAAACACAGCAATAGTAAGATTATACATCATTTATTTTTAATCTGATATCTCCTAGGAGTTTACTATATGCGGTAATCTGAGAAAAAAAGGAAACTAATTATCTTTCACAGGTCCTTATATTTTCCCAAGAACTTTGCAAGACATTTTAAAATGTTGCAATCTGTGATAATCAGTTAGAAAAAGCTAACCAGTCTTTACATGTCAGTTTAT
>NC_056744.1:1757249046-1757336546 GCF_019279795.1 Protopterus annectens | reverse complement strand
CTCGCTGGCCTTGTTCAAGAGAAATCTTGACCAATGGATGGGAGATCGCAGATATACCCCAGGGATTACCTCAGTGTCACTGCTTGACAGAGGCACAGCAAAAACATGGGCATAGTATCCTTCAAACTAAAGGGGTGGCGAAAGCCACAAAACTCTGGGCTAGGCTTATAAATGCCCTTGGGCAGATAGCCTAGTATGAACCTATGAACCTATGTATATATATATAGGGCACAGTACTGATCCAGATGAAACAAGTTCAGCCACAGTCCATAGTTACATAATATCATTGATAACTGTACAATAAACACACATTCAACAGAGCATAGCTAAGTCAGATGATAGCAGTCCAATAAGTATACATTGTACACAGGAATGCTATGACATGTTGTAGCACACTAAACATACATTGTACAGAGGATAGATTAGAGATCCTGGACAGCAATTTGACGTGGATGAGACACCAACAATGCAGACCTGGAACTGTAGCACATAAAAAAGTGGTGTAGAATATATTTTCACACTGTAAGTAAAATTACTTGGTTGAGTGACACATAAAATCCATAGACAGTAGACTGAAGTGATGTCATCATTATTTACGTATACAATACATAGACAGTAGATCGAAGTGACATCATTGTTATTTACATATACAATGCAGAGACACTAGTCTGAAGTGACATCATCATTATTTATGTATACAATACATAGATAGTAGACTGAAGTGACATCATCATTATTTACATATACAATACATAGACAGTAGATCGGAGTGACATCATCATTATTTGCATATACAGTACATAGACAGTACACTGAAGTGACATCATCATTATTTACGTATGCAATGCATAGACAGTAGACTGAAGTGACATCATCATTATTTACATATACAATACATAGACAGTAGACTGGTGACATCATCATTCACATATACAATACATAGACAGTAGACTGATGTGACATCATCATTATTTACATATACAATACATAGACAGTAGACTGATGTGACATCATCATTATTTACATATACAATGCATAGACAGTAGATCAAAGTAACATCATTTACATATACAATACATAGTAGACTGAAGTGACATCATCATTATTTATATGTAATACAATACATAGACAATAGACTGAAGTGACATCATCATTATTTACATATACAATACATAGACAGTAGACTGGTGACATCATCATTATTTATATGTAATATAATACATAGACAGTAAACTGAAGTGATGTCATCATTATTTACATATACAATACATAGACAGTAGATTGAAGTGACATCATTGTTATTTACGTATACAATACATAGACAGTAGACTGAAGTGACATCATCATTATTTATGTATACAATACATAGACAGTAGGCTGAAGTGACATCATCATTATTTACGTATACAATAGACAGTAGGCTGGTGACATCATCGTTATTTACAGTATTTACAACATATTCACAGCTTTTCACATGTACTTAGCCTGCTAAAGCTGCACCAAGGATACAGCAGCGAAGGCTGGGGGTGAAAGTCATGAAGTTCACTCTTAAGTTACTCGGTAGCACTGAAAGCTGCTACATGAGTCTCTAGATATGCAAACTTAGATTCAGCTTGAATTCTTGATGTGAGGGGCTAGAATGGATGTTTGGCATTAGGCTGTACAGCAGTTTGAGGCATAGGATAGAGACAGCATGTTCTCAGACGTTGTGTTAATTATGTAGTCTGTGTAGGATGGAAGGATTGCTGGTGTGTGTGTGTGTGTGTGTGTGTGTGTGTGTGTGTGTGTGTGTGTGTGTGTGTGTGTGTGTGTGTGTGTGTGTGTGTGTGTGTGTGTTTGTGTGCTTATGTGCATGCGTGTGTTCATTGTCAGTCCTTTTCAGGTGACACAAATTCAGTATTCCTTCACACTGATTGCATAGTCTGGAGCATTTCTTCCCGGGCCTCCGCTGAAAACAGGCTCTGTGGAACCTAGTCGGACTTTCCCAGTCAACAAATGATAAATAAATAAATAAATAAAATAGTTGTTTTTCCAAAGCTGGCCAGTTACATAAAGTACTTACAGATGAAAGGCTTTTTTCTTTAACACACTTTAACATACAGGAAGTAGTAATTCTACAACTTTCTCTACTGCAGGGCAACAGCTCTTACCCTTTCTCGACATTTCAGCCATACCTTCAAGATTGCCCTCATCCTTCAGACATAATTCCCCTGCAGACTCCCCTTCAGAACCCTCTCTAGACCCAAAGATCAGGAACCTGACCCCCACAAAAGTAAGTGGCCATGATATACATGTACAGCAGCTTCTCAATATTTTTCATCATGGAGAAATGATTCTCTGTCCCTCTGATATGAATTCCATTCTGCTTCACACCTGGTTAAGGCAACCCCACCTGGTGTAACGCTAGTAGACACAACACCATAATAAGCAGTGTGCTTCCCAGGCTCTGCAGTCACTGTGCAACGTCAGCCACCACCACGAGTGCAGAACCACTGGTTCTAGTACTGTCAGATGAGACGTACACCCAATACAGCCCACCAACATTCAAGTAAGTGCAACCTGGATAATGCTGAATTTTAAAACCACGGCACCGGATGACCACAGTCCATCTGAATCATTTTGGGTTCTTAGGTTCATAGGTTTATACTAGGCTAACTGCCCTTTTGGGCCATTTTAAGCCTAGCCAGTTATCCCATGTGAGGATCAAACCCCACACTTTGTGTCTGAAAGTTAAATACCTTAACCATTATGCTACCCAGTGAATGTACAGCCGTTCTGGTTGCAGTCCTTCTGGTAGATCATCCACTGTAGATGGGTGTGGTCAGTAATTAACACAAATTCTTTACAGAATAAATAGCATTTTAGTGTGGTGAGGACCCATTTTTCTAGCAAGGCATTCGTTCTCTGTTCAGCTGATTAGCATCTCTCAGCACTGATATGTTTTCTGGATATGTAACAGAGGGAATGTTCAGCCACATGTATAGTCTGAGAGAAGATGCTACCTATAAATGTGCATTCTGCAGAGGATAACGAAGACGTCATAACAATACAATACTGTCTGCCTCTGTGCAGACATCAGGTTGGCTGTTTGCATCCTGATCTCATTTCAAATTGCTCACCTCCCATGTTATTAGCTCTGCATATTTGTTTATCCATCACCATCTCCAGCACTTTTATGCAGTGTGACAGGAGTTTGATAGCTCTCTATTTCCCACAGTTGCTATGTCCCCTTTGTTCTTTTACTTTGACATTAGAATGTCATGTGTGATGCATCTTTCTCCCCACACTGCTTAGTACCCCCAGAGCCATTTCTCCCATAACTCACTGATCATACCTGCTGTGACCTCAGCTGACCTGCTGTGACCTCACCTGACCTGCTGTGACTTTACCTGAGCCTGCAGGTTTCTCTGACTTCATTGTCCATAGTGCTGCTCTTATTACTTCTAGGGTGGGCTTCTCTTCCTCTTTCATCACATGCTGTGTTTGGGGCAGTATTGCTACTGTGGGGTTTTCTTCATTCAGTAGCTGCTGGAAGTACTCCTTCCATCTGCCTTTGATGTCCTGTGGACTGGTGAGCAGGTTGTTGCTGATATCCCATATGAAGGGTGTCTGATGAATATTGTTTATTTTTTTTGTTTTTGCCTTGCAGCATGATAAGGGTTTATTTGTGTCATCTGTTGAATAACTTTCTGGAAGCTCATAGAATGCCTCTGATGCTTTATTCTTTGTACTGTGATCTCTCTTTTGGCTTCTTTGTATGACAACCATTGTTCCTTTTTAGCCTGGCCCATCTTTTCTATCTGACACATTTTCCTCCACTTCTTTCTTTTGATGACTTCCTGGACTTCTGCATTCCACCAGCAGCTTTCCTTGTGTACCTTATTTGCTTACCTGGCTTGGCCACATATCTGTTCTGTAATCCTCACACATGCTGTTTTGAGGTACTACCATTCTTCTAGAACTCCACCTGTTTCCTCTTCTTTCTGAAGTGCTCGAGCCCTGAGTCATTTCTTGAATTCTTATGCTTTCCCTCAATTTAACTTCCAGGTCTTCAGCCTAGTCTCCATTTATCTCATACTCTTCTCAACTATTTCACTGGGGATCATTTTGCAATCTCTGTTTTAACCCAGTGCCCTTTCCTTACTAGGAGGACATTTACCTGAGCTGCATGCTGGCCACTATTGCATATAATCTTTTGACTGTCTTTCTTGCTGAACCACATACCTGCCACCATTGCCAGATAGAAGTCTAGAAAGCCCTCTCCTTCTTCATCCCTGCTGCCCCACCCATGTGCACCCAGGCACTCCTCATATTCTGGTCTGTATGTCCTGAATTTCCTGTTTGCACTTATTTTTAAAATCGTTTTTTTCCTCAAAACTTGCATTTTATCTGTCTTTGGCCTAGCACTCTTGTGTGGGGTCATTTACTGCACTATTATAACTTGCTGATACTTGTGAACCTCTGCTATCTCTGAAAAAACAGAAAAGCAAAATAAATCTTGCTTTTTTCCCACTTTTCTGAGATTTAAAAAAGTTCAGTTACAGGCTTGCTGTTCTTGAACTGTTTGTAAGTTTCTGTGAGGCCATTTTTTGCTTGGGCTAAAGGGAAGTCTCTCTGTTGATCAGTGGCAGTGAAAAACATTGAGCAGCCTGCCTGCCCCTGTGGGAGTGGTTACTGACTTGAAACTGTAGTTTTATTGGCCATTTTGGGTCAATTCCAAAACTCCTTCATCTTCCTCTCTTAAAACCTGGTTGCCTCGTGGTTTTGGCATCTTTTTAGGCTTGTTGGCTGCTGGTGAAGCACCCACCAAGAGGAGAAAATGCTGAGAGAAGAAAGGAGCCACTTTTGAGATTTTAAGTATTTTTCCTCTGTTTATTTGCTAAGTTTTTCTGCATAGCCGCCTATTTTGAGCATTTTCTGGCTTGTTAAACTTGATTTCTGCATTAGTAACTGTATTTAGAGTACAACCTAGAGCTGTTTACTGAATTTCCTGTTTGCACTTATTTTTAAAATCGTTTTTTTCTCAAAACTTGCATTTTATCTGTCTTTGGCCTAGCACTCTTGTGTGGGGTCATTTACTGCACTGTTATAACTTGTTGATACTTGTGAACCTCTGCTATCTCTGAAAAAAACAAAAAAAAAATCTTGATTTTTTCCCACTTTTCTGAGATTTAAAAAAGTTCAGTTACAGGCTTGCTGTTCTTGAACTGTTTGTAAGTTTCTGTGAGGCCATTTTTGCTTGGGCTAAAGGGAAGTCTCTCTGTTGATCAGTGGCAGTGAAAAACATTGAGCAGCCTGCCTGCCCCTGTGGGAGTGGTTACAGACTTGAAACTGTAGTTTTATTGGCCATTTTGGGTCAATTCCAAAACTCCTTCATCTTCCTCTCTTAAAACCTGGTTGCCTCGTGGTTTTGGCATCTATTCAGGCTTGTTGGCTGTTGGTGAAGCACCCACCAAGAGGAGAAAACGCTGAGAGAAGAAACGAGCTACTCTTGAGATTTTAAGTATTTTTCCTCTGTTTATTTGCTAAGTTTTTCTGCATAGCCGCCTATTTTGAACATTTTCTGGCTTGTTAAACTTGATTTCTGCATTAGTAACTGTATTTAGAGCACAACCTAGAGTTGTTTGCTGAATTTCCTGTTTGCACTTATATTTAAAATCATTTTTTTCTCAAAACTTGCATTTTATCTGTCTTTGGCCTAGCACTCTTGTGTGGGGTCATTTACTGCACTGTTATAACTTGTTGATACTTGTGAACCTTGTGGTTACTGACTTGAAACTATAGTTTTATTGGCCATTTTGGGTCAATTCCAAAACTCCTTCATCTTCCTCTCTTAAAACCCTCTTTTGCGCGGTTTTGCGCGTTTTTGTGCATAGCGCAACAGTGGGCAGCGCCGCCTAATTGGGTTTAAACTATTCCTGGCTCCACAAAGTCTGCTCTTCACTTTTTCCCTTAGAACTGCTCTATCTCTCAATTTAAACACCATATTCTCATTCTAAGGCCCTTCACTGGTCCAATTAAGTAATCCTACAAGTTAGCACTATTAAACCATAAGCACTACTTACGCTTATACTCTCTACGATTACCCTGTCCTCTATTGGTCCATCTTAAATTCAGTTTCCCTATATTACTCTAGCATGTCCAAAGGTCAGTCAGTGGTTTCCTCTCCAGTCCAGCTGGTGATTCTGGGAATTTTGAGGCAATGTTACAACTGTCTCATGTACACGGACAACCCTCTCCTCCTCCAAACAGGTCCAAACTGCAGGCTGAGCTCTCTCATCTCAAAACTGGTGTAACCAGTCAGGAGGAGAAGGTAACCTCACACAACACAATTCCAGTATCACATAGTTCCACCATATCAGCGAACCAAACACATAAATACACAAAAACATACTCAGAGGCTCTAAATAAAAATCTACCTAAGCAACAGAGACCTCCAAAGCAGACATCCAAGCAAACACTACCTCAAAACAAAACACACACAGCACATAACCCACAAAGCCAGTGTGCCAAGCAGCCACAGCCCTTAAGGCTGAATAACACACCTGATACTCTTGTAATAGGTGACTCTATTGTCAGACACACTGACGTCCCACTTACCAGGCTGAATAAAGAGAAGGTCACGGTGAGCTGCCTGTCGGGTGCTAGGATCCGCCACATAACGCAAGCACTCAGGTCACTCCAAAGCAAATACAAATATGACTCAGTCATTGTACATGCTGGTGTGAATGACCTGAGATGTACCTCCCTGGACTACATGAAAAGAGACATAGAGGAGCTCTCTGATCATGTAGCCCAGGCTGGTATGACCCTGACCTTGAGCAGCATCTTACCCTCACCTAGAATGATGCCACAGTACAAAGACAAAATGATAGATTTTAACAATTGGCTAAAATTTTGGTGTCATTCAAAGGGGATCCAGTGTCTGTCAGCCTAGGATGACATGCTCGACAAGCCACGTTGCTTTGCTAGGGATGGCTTGCACCTGTCACCACTGGGCTTCCGGATTTTGGCAAAGGCTCTTGCCACCCCCATAGTGCCTTTTTTAGGCAAGGCTCAAAAGTCAAACCCACCTCCATAGACAGCACAAGGAACAAGAAACTAAGGGTAATGCTGCTAAATGCCAGAAGTCTTAACCTCAAGATGCACGCACTCGAAGCTCTCCTCAGTATGGAGAACATCGATATCTGTGCAGTGACAGAAACCTGGTTCAAGGCTCCAGAGAGCACCTCAGCACTACCAGGCTATACCTCATATCATGCTTTTCGGCCCCAAAACCCGGACTGAACCACAAAAGGAGGGGGAGTTTCCATATTTATCAAGGATATCCACACCTCCAGGTTAGTGGCATTGCACAAAGTATCGGAGACCATCCATGTGCAACTATCAGTGGGCAAGACTGCTTTTCAGTTTATAGCATCCTACAGACCACCCTCTCAAAGTCAGGAATCCCACTCGGCTTTCCTGAAAACATTGGAGAACATGAAGATCTCTCCGAACACCATTATATTGGGTGACTTCAACCACCCAAACATTGACTGGGAGCACTACTCAAGCCCCAGCATCTTAGCCCAAAGGTTCCTGGAAATTATAAACTCAAATGCTATGGAACAACTAGTCACCACACCCACAAGAGGGGACAACATACTAGACCTGATCATTACCAACATGGGGACTCTATGCTCCACATCAGAAGTATATCCCTCATTGGTAAGATCAGACCATAAATTAATTTCACTGGATGTCCACATCCTGACCCCACCCCCAGCCCAGAAAACCACAGTGAAAAACTTCTCAAAAGCGAACTTCTCACTTCTCAAAACCAAAGTGGAATCCTTGAAGACCCCAGGGCCAGTGGAAACTACGGCCCAAATTGCAGAATCCTATATAAACGCATTCTACGGACATCTCCAGGAATACATGGATCATGCTATCCCAAACAAAACCAAGACCCAATCATCCAAAGGCAGGCGTCCAGTCTGGTGGACCCCTGCCATAAATAAACTGTACAACAGAAGGAGGAAGCTACTACATGATAAAGCAAAATCCCTAATAGGGAAGGCATCTCTGATCAGTACTAGCAAAAAAATTATGACCCCTTATAAAATCCTCCAAGGCCAGCTTCGAGAGAAAAATTGCACAGGACACCAAAGACAATCATAATGCTTTTTTCAGTTATGTTAGAAATCTGGGATGCAACTCCCAGACTTGTTCTGAGTTGATTCTAAATGACAAAAAATACACTGAACCCACAGACATTGCCAATATCCTGGCAGACATGTTCAGTGCAAACTTCTCCACCCCCTCCCCCCCAAAAGAGCAAGTATCTATCCCGGTAGAGGGCTGCCTCACAAACATCTCTGATGCTCAGGTGAAGGCTGCTCTCTCCAAAGCAAAAAACACTGCTTCCATGGGACCAGATGGCGTCCCAGGTTGCGTCTTACATGAACTCCAAGAGGAACTAATCCCTCAAATAAAACAGCTATACAATCTCAGCCTCACTACAGGATATGTGCCCACAGAATGGCATACAACAACAGTGGTCCCACTCCACAAAGGTGGAGCCTCTACGGACCCTGGAAACTATCGCCCCATAAGTCTGACTAGCTTAGTCTGCAAGGCTATGGAGAGGATCATCATGGAGCTCATAAACAAAAACATTGGGGACCTACAGACACTAGATCCTACCCAGTTCGGCTTTGTCAAGGGCAGATCCTGCCTTTTGAACCTGGTTGACTTCTTCAAAACAGTCACCAAAGCCATAGATGAAGGGAAGGTAGTCCACACAGCCTATCTGGACCTTGCAAAGGCATTTGACACAATACCCCACTCGGGCATCATAGATAAGCTATCCAGCTTAAATATAAACCCCTATGTCACAAGATGGGTCGCAAACTGGCTCAAAGACAGAACCCACAGAGTGAGAGTTGCTGGAGCCATGTCAGACTCGGAACCGGTCACAAGTGGCATCCCACAGGGTTCTGTCCTGGGACCACTCTTGTTCAGTATATACTTTTCTGAGGTACAGGGAAACATGGGAGGACTATGGCTCACCAAGTTCGTAGATGACTGCAAACTGGGCGCCATAATCAACTCTCCAGCTGACACAAATATCCTTCAAAAAGGTCTCACAGATACAGATAACTGGTGCCAGTGCCATGGTTTAAAGCTAAATGCCAAAAAATGTATAGTCATACCCTTTGGTAAAAACAATGTGCCCACAAATTACCACATAAGCGGTAACCCATTAAGTACAGAGAAAGTTATTAGGGACCTGGGGACCCAAGTTGATAGCAATCTCTCCTTTGAAAACCACATTGCCAAAGTGGTCAGAAAGACCTTCTACATAGCCCAACTCATCACGAAGGGTTTCACATCTAGATCAAGAGAGGTAATCGTGCCCCTTTATTCATCCCTCATCAGGGCCATCATAGAATACAATGCCCCTTTTGGGATGTACCTTACCCGACACCTGCAGCAATTAGAAAGACCCCAAAAGTATCTCATCAAGAGGATCAAGGGTCTCAAACAGATGCCATATGCTGCTCGGTTAAAAAAACTCCAGCTGTACTCAGTTGCATACCGCCTACTTCGAGGTGATCTATGCCTGACATACAAAGCTATGTCAAATCCAGAATTAATGGACATGCTCCACCTCAGTAAATCTAAATCCCTTAGAGCCACACGCTTGAGGGACTTGAACCTCAGCACAGAAATAAATAGAACTTGCTGGAGGGACAGGTTCATAACCCAGAGGCTCCCTTCGCTCTGGAATAGAATTCCAGTTCATGTAAGGCAGAGCACCTCATTGAATCTCTTCAAGAAGAATCTCGATAGGTGGATGGGGGATCGTAGGTTTGTCCCAGGGATTACTCCCGTGTCACTATTAGACAGAGGCACAGTAAACTAAACCTTAAAAAGGGCACAGTATACTCAAATCAAGGGGTGGTGTAAGCCATACAGAATCGGGCTAGGCTTATAATTGCCCCAGGGCAGATAGCCTAGTATGAACCTATGAACCTATGAACCTATGATATGAGCATTTAGGTCCACATTATCAACACTAACTCATATTGTCATACTTTATCTAGTAGGTGCCTGAATGCATTTTTTTCCTTGCCATCACAGTCCTGCTATGAGGCATAGGCTGAGATTATGAATACTGTTCTATCTTTACAATGTGGTCTGATTATCTTGAGTCAATCACTGAATCTGCTGACATCCCTCACTGTCTTTAGCAGACTCTCCCTCACCACAATTCCCACACCATTCCAAGTCTGTCCTCCCCCTGAATAGTTGACTCTGGATCCCAAGCCAAGTGGCTTTGCTGTGCTCTTCTCCTACCGTGTCTCTTGCAGTTTCCTCCTTACCATCATGTCAATCAATTTAAAGCTGCGTTCTGTCAGTCAACCTATATTCAGTGCAGCAGTCCTTTGTTCATGTTTGGCAGGTTAATTGGTTTTATATCCAGCATGCACTCAACAGAGCTATCCAGGAAATGCAGACTGGGCAGTAGGTTATTGACCCAGGGGTGCTGGACATTATGATGGGAATGCACTAGACAGTAGGTGTACCTTGACCAACTTCACTATTAGCAGGCTGGAGTAGGCTAGGTCCTCAGCCCACTTATGAGTCGCAAAGACTGATGCTCATTTTTGTCAACATTAGTCAACATGACCGAATCACCTGGATCCAGTTTTTACTCCTCTGAGTAGCTAGCCCTGAGATGATGCACAGTCTGTGATCTATGTTCTCCTATCTAGAGGATACTGCACAACACAGCTGATACCTTAAGCAGTTGGTCTAAGCAACTGTTCCCTCAGTAGGCACTACCCAGATTAAGTGCTGTTATCCATAACTCCATGCAATTTTATGGGTGAGTTTGAGGTGGAAACACCCACCATGTTTTTTGGAGAAACCCCCACAGAGACATGAGGAAAACATGTAAACTCCACACAGGCCTTGTTTGGATGTCAGTATAAAACCCTGTACCTTGTGCTTGGGAGACTATGACCTTAACCATTATACCAATCATATCCTGGTACTGGCAGCCGTCATTTGGTAGGGTCATGTTATGGAGTGTTATTTACACAGTGGTGGTATTTCAAAAAGGCAAGATGTTTCATTTTAAAATAATGCCATTGCATAATAACAGCACTGGAATATCAGGGTCATTGATAATTTATGTTTTTACCCACAGTGGGTACACAAGACTAGTCACTCAGGTTCTGGCCTTTTGAACAGACTGTGTTCCTTAACATGGGTAAAATATGAAATACCCACATCCTAAGGTATATTGTCATAACACACGAATGAGGCATCCATCATAATATAAATTTCTCTCAAAAAGGAACAAGCCATAAGTACAAACAGATGTCCAGACAGAAGATATGTTGTAGTTATGAATATACTAATGAGACAAGGTCACATAGCTATAAACATACCCACAAAGGGATCCAACTAGAATTACGCATATTTATATTTGACAGAGACTGCCTATATCTACAATTTTACAATGGTAAAGAGAGTATTCAGTTATATAATATATATATATATATATATATATATATATATATATATATATATATATATATAGTTATATAGTCTGACATATCTAAAAAGTAGAACTGCATGCATGTAAGAAGTGCAACATAGCCTTCTGAATGGATCGAGGGAATCATGTGAAGCCTCAGCACAGACACCAGAGCTGATTTCATTGCATCACAGTAAGATAGAGGAGAAATAATCTGTATAAAAAAATGAAACGTGACCACCACCGAAACAGATGAGAAGTATCACCTCGGTGGGTGGTTGTGGTGAGTAACACTAAGCAGGAGAAGCAGACCTGCATAAAACAGAAAAAGCATTTCTAAATGTAGCAAGAAAAAAGGCCAAAGTACCATTCTAGTAAGCGAGTTTACCTGATCTCACACACACACACACACACACACACACACACACACACACACACACACACACACACACACACACACACACACACATAA
Source organism: Protopterus annectens (assembly GCF_019279795.1). Taxonomy (NCBI): domain Eukaryota; kingdom Metazoa; phylum Chordata; order Ceratodontiformes; family Protopteridae; genus Protopterus; species Protopterus annectens. Next base: position 1,757,324,541 of record NC_056744.1, on the reverse strand, counting down.
CACACACACGCACACTCACGCACACACACACACACACACACACACACACACATATATATATATATATATATATATATATATATATATATATATATATATATATATATACATATATATAGATATCTGGATCTAGGACTATTGAACGAAAGTTTAATAGTCCGAATCCACAATCAGCAAACACACTTTAACGAAAGTGCTTTCACCGAAAAAGCGCTTTCGTTAAAGTGTGTTAAACAAAAAAAAAACATTTAATTAACGTTTTTGCAGGGAGGAAAGCCCCCCTGCACCCCCCCATGTGGGGGGCTGTGCCACCTACACCCCCTACTCTAATATTCTCACTCCTAGATCACACTACAGTGGGGAAAAGGTAATTCTCCCTTATCCGCACTGAAGTACAACCTCTGCAACAGGCATATTTACATGGTGAAAAGCACTTTTGCAAGTATGCCCAGCCGATAGTGATTCGGTGATGTTGTCGTTTGGTGATCAGTATGGATCCCATATATGTATATAGATATATATATATATATATATATATATATATATATATATATATATATATATATATATATATATATATATATATATATATATACATATATATATATATATATATATATATATATATATATATATATATATATATCTATACATACACACACACACACACACACACACACACACACACACACACACACACACACACACACACACACACACACACACCTCACAAGATCAGTAACACATGCACAAAAACTACTAAGTAACGGAATGTGCACAATTGCTATGAAACATCTGCTTACGCAAAAAGCATAGGACACCACAGAAAATCTCAACTGTTGAATTTTTTGCTTGAAAATTAATTTTGATGTATTTTCAAATAAATAAATTGCAGAATTGCAATTATAGGTTCATAGGTTCATAGGTAGGTACTGGGCTATCTGCCCGAAGGCATATATTAGCCTAGCCACATTGTGCGGTATTCACCGCCCCTTTGGTTAGTTCCCTAGGCCCTTGATCTAGCAGCTAGTACCCTTGGCCCCTATCTAGTAGAGCTGTTGGTATGATCCCTGGTGTGAACTTTCTGTTACCCATCCACTCATCAAGGTTCCTCTTGAAGAGTGATAGTGAGGGGCTCTGACTTATGTAGATTGGGACCTTGTTCCATAGCAAGGGAAGTCTTTGCGAAGGGAATCTATCCCTCCAGCATGTTCTATTCATTGTTGTGCTGAGGTTTATATCCCTAGAGCGTGTAGCTCGAGTAGATTTTGTTTTGCCAAGATGGAGCATGTTCAACAGTTCTGGGTTGAACATGGCTCTGTATGTTAGACAGAGATCGCCTCTGAGAAGGCGGTATGCAACAGAGAAAAGCCTTAGTTTTTTCAATCGTGCTGCATAGGCAACTGTTTGAGGCCAGTAATCCTCTTAGTGAGGTACCTCTGTGGTCTCTCCAGCTGCTGGAGATGCCTAGCCAGGTACAGTCCAATTGGTGCATTGTACTCAATAACGGGTCTGATGAGGGAAGAATAGAGGGGCACCACTACATCCTTAGATCTTGATGCAAACCCTTTCATGATCAGATGGGTCACATAGAAGGATTTTCTAACCACCTTGGCAACATGGTTATCAAAGGAAAGCTGACTATCTACTTGGGTCCCTAGATCCCTTATTACTTCTTCAGATTTCAGAGGGTTACCTCCTATGTGGTAGTTCACGGGTGCTCTGTTTTTTCCAAAGGGGATTACTATGCATTTTTTAGCATTTAGCTTGAGACCATGGCTTTGACACCATGCCTCAGTCTCATTAAGGCCCTTCTGGAGGATATCCATGCCAGCCGGAGACTCTATTATAGCACCCAGTTTGTAGTCATCTGCAAACTTGGTCAGCCACAGCCCTTCAGTGCTTCCCTGTACTTCTGAGAAGTATATGCCGAACAGGAGGGGCCCCAGGACAGAGCCCTGAGGCACACTGCTCGTTAGTGGTCTGTATTCGGACATAGATCCTGCTACTCTTACTTTGTGGGATCTGTCTGAGAGCCAGTTTGCATCCATCTTGTGACGTAAGGGTTTATGCCCAGGTTGGTGAGTTTATCAATAATACCTGAATGGGGAATGGTGTCAAATGCTTTAGCAAGGTCAAGGTAAGCCGTGTGTACCTCCTTTCCCTTATCTATAGCCTGAGTAACTGTCTCAAAGAAGTCCACCAGGTTCAGGAGGCATGATCTGCCCTTGACAAAGCCAAACTGTGTGGGGTCAAGTGTTTGGAGGTTCCCAATCTCTCCATTTATGAGTTCCATAATGATTCACTCCATTGCCTTACAGATCAGACTGGTCAGGCTTATTGGTCGGTAGTTCCCAGGGTCGGTTGTGGGCCCACCCTTGTGCAGCGGAACCACTGTTGCTGTGCACCATTCTATGGGCACATATCCTGTCGAGAGGCTGAGACTGAACAGGGTATTCAGATGCGGGGTTAATTCATTTTGGAGCTCGCGTATGACACAGCCCGGGACACCATCTGGTCCCATGGAGGCAGTGTTTTTAGCTTTAGATAGAGCCTTATTAATCAACGTACCAGTAATAATTGGAGTTACACAATCCCCTGGAATAGTAATAGGCCCTGTAGGTAGTGAGGTGAGGGGGAATTTGCACTGAACCTATCAGTCAAGATGTTGGCAATGTCAGTGGGGTCAGTGTATTTTGTTCCATTTTGTACTAGCTCAGAACAGGACTGAGCATTGCTATTTAGGTTTTTGATGTAACCATAGAAGGCCTTATGGTTATCCTTGGCATCCTTGGCAACTTTCTTTTCGAAATTGGCTTTATTTGACTTGATGAGGGCCCTCAATTTCTTACTAATGCTGATCAGGGATGATTTTTCTACTTGAGATTTGGCCTTTTTTTGTATAAGTCTCCTCCTTTTATTGTATAGTTTGTTTTTGGCCAGGGTCCACCAGACTGGTTTCCTCTTGCTTGAGGAAGGAGTCTTGGTTTTATTTGGGATAGCATGGTCCATGCAATCCCGAAGATGTATATAAAGTGCCTTGGTGTAGGATTCTGCATCCTGGATATCATTATCCTTCTGCAAGGGGATAGTGAAGCTTTCCACTTCTGACGCAAGTAGTTTGAAGTTTGCTTTGGAAAGGTTTTTTACGATGGTTTCTTTGACTGGGGAGGTGGAGGGGTGAGGATGTCCAGGGTTATCAGTTTGTGGTCTGATCTGACCAGAGAGGGAGTGATAATGGGTGTGGTACAGTGGGCGCCCATATTTGTGATGACTAAATCCAATATGTTGTCCCCTCTAGTGGGAGAACATACCAGTTGTTCAAGGGCATTTGAATTTATAAATTCTATGAACCGCTGGGCATAGTAGTTAGAACTTTGGTAGTTCGCCCAGTCTATACCAGGGTTGTTGAAATCACCCAAAATTATGGTGTTGGGCAGGACCTTTATATTTTCCAATGCCTCAAGGAATTCTGAGTGAGCATCTTGGGACATGGTGGGCGATCTATAACAGGCTATGACTTGAAATTTGGTTTTGCCTGCTGATAGTTGCGCATGGATGATCTCTGGGACATCATGCTGCACCACTAACCTGGAGATTACTCTCACAGGGGCATAAAGCATTCTGCATTTTATTCAGGCTGTTAGGAGATACTTTCCCTATGACTTTACCATTGAACTAGATCATGATGGCAAAATATAGATTGCTGCTACAAAGCCTGATGGGATTTGTATTTTAAATAAATCACAGACAGTTATAACCTAAACTAAAAGTATACCTAGAGATAGCCCGTTGTCATTACATATTTAGGACAGGCATATTACATAAAAATAAGTCCATCCCAGGCAGGAAGTGCCCTATTACAATATCCAGAGACAGCCTGTTATAATGATCAATACACCGCTGCTAAGAAAACGTACCATATATAGTAAATGACACCATTCTAGGTTGGGCATGCCACATAACAAAAATAACTGGCTATAATTTTAAATACAGTGCTGAGAAAGGATTTTATATGCTACTACTAAATCTGTCCTAAGCAGTGTTTGCCCTTAAACAGTAAATATACACAGGTACATTCTGTTGTAATTATTAATTCAGTGGTAAGGAATGGTGTCATATGTAATAACGTAATCTATTTCAGGGACAGCATGACCTGTAACAATAAATATATCCAAATTAAATATATCCAAAGATAACCTATTGTAATTCTAGTTGCACCGCTGATAAATGGCATTAACATTATGTTTAATCGCTAAGCCCGTCCTAAATCACTGGTGGCCCAGTTATGGGGAGTGATGGTCCATAAGTATAAATATACCCAAAGATAACCTGCTCTACCCTATGGGTATACACCAGGTCCATATTAGTTCTCCAAAATGACATTCTGGTGAACACCTATGCATCGACCTGTAACCATCAAAAATCATTTTAGCGATTCGCTGAATTTACCAAGGGCAACAAAATAGTTATTCAAAACACAATGGACTAATGTGCAGTTAAATTGAACTCACTCAAGGGGGGGCTTCATCCCCCACACCCCCGATGTGAAGGGCTTCACCCCCCCCCCAACTATATATATACCAACTCTAAGCTCGCACTACAGTGGAGAAAAGGGGAAAGTTCTGCAATTGTCCATTGTGCTTCAGGCATCTATTTAATTTTCCTTAGTAAATTCAGTGATTCGCTGAAGTGATTTTCACTGATTACTGCTTGATGAATAGGTGATTGCCTGAATGTCATTTTGTCAACCTAATATAGAGCCGTATACCTCTGCATATATGAACCATTCCATAGCAGGACATGTCATGTGAGAGTACATATAGCCAGAAACAGCCTGTTGTTGTAATTATACTACAGACCATATTGCTTAGCTAGTAAGCATCTGTTTCACCTTGATAAAATGTCTCCTAACTGAAATGGAATGAGATTGAGTCGGTGAACACGAGTACAGCGGTCTGTTACTGAGAGAAACATTGTACTATATGGTACATCTTCTTAAGTGCAGTGAATGAAATTTGATGAGCTAGAAGTCTGAGGGAGTAACAGCATTTCTCTGTATTCTATCGTTTCAGACAAAGAAACAAACTCGATAATGCAGACATATATCTACAGTGCTACTACAGTTATTTGATGATGGCTCCATAGCTTTTAGATTTTTAATACGACTGGTCACTTAACTAAAAAGGAAAAGGAAAAAAAAAAAACCATTCAGTCACCTTCTCATTCATACCTGTACTCTACATGTGTATATACACACACAAGCACACACACACTCGAGTGAGTGCACAAGCATGCATACAGGGGAAACACTTGTATGTGTATGCACAGTCCGATACCAAAGATGTGTTAATGCTGTGAACTCTTGTTTTTAATGGGCGGGTTGGATGCTTAACATGCCATCCTGATAATTTACTTCTCCTTCAATAGCATGCATTCTGAAATTATGTGTGTCTGTGTGTGACATTTAAGAATAGAATCAAATAAATACATCCAAAGATAGGTTGTTGTAACTATAAGTAACACTCTTAATAAAGGACTTCATATACAGTAACTAAATCCATCTCAAGCAAGGCTCATCCTTAACAATAAATATACCCAGAGACAGCCTGTTGTGATTATAAATGCCTCCATAAGAAAGGGCATCATATACAATAACTAAATCCTTCTAAAACAGGGCTGGCCTTTAAAAATATATATATACCCAAAGACGTACTGTTATACTTACAAGTTCCTCATGGATGTATGACATTATTTGCAATAGCTAAATCCATCCTAGGTAGAGTGTGTCCCATGGCAGTAAATACACCAGGACACAACCTGTTGGAATTATAACTGTTCCATGGATCTTGGATCATGTTAATTATCAAATCAGTGGCTGGCCTGAGCATGAACGCATTTCTTTATAAGCATTAAGGAATGGGACACAGTTACTGGTTGGCTCAACAAATGTGTAGCAGGCTTTGAAACACTCACTAACATCATCTCCTTGTTGATGTACATGTTGGCAGGAAACGGTATGTAGGATCAAATGGTGTTATCACTAAATGAAAAAAAGGTTTCCAAATAAAATTTTGCAGCAATGAGGAACATGCTTCATATCTTTTAAGCATTATTGAAGGATCATTTTGCCTTTTGTTCAGAGAGGCAGCGCTTGAAGAAAAGGAACAGAAATCATTTAATAAGAATAAGGATGATACAATGTATATTCATCACCGCAGTCGACAATCGGATAGTAAGTCGCTTATTACTCTTTGAAAAATAAAAAAAACAGTGACTTAAACATGTGTTTGTAAAAATATTCTCAGCACGCCACACAGCCATTCATACTCATATCACACACACAGATGTACTCATTCATAAATATAAATCACATAGGCATATGGAAATGTGACATGCATAATGTAACAAAGCAGCATGGATGACTGTGAGTTTAGGACACAAATGTTCAAACAGTTACTCAGAAATATAAGTCACACAGGCCTATGGAAGCATTATCTAAGTCAAGGGAATTATTCAGTGTTACACAGCATGCCCCGACTGGCATAAAACAATATTAAAAATATAAGTAGTGCTAAAGAAAATCAAAACAGTTAAACAGTCTAGAATAAAGTAATGAAAGGAATTGATGGAATTCTTCCTTAAGTGTGTACATGGCCACAGATCCCAATAATACCAAACATGCAATAGAAAACAAATGGTCATTAAACAAAAGAAAACATTGCAGAAGTGCAACACAGATAATTAACCACAGATGTGGGATGTGTCATATTTACTCACTTACGCTTTGTTAAACCACTCTGGCTTTATTTTCTTGGTCTGAGTACAGCACTCGTGTGAATTCTGCTGGTTTGGTTCTTCAGTTTGTTGTTGTTGCAAATTCTGTATACCCCCCCCCCCCCACGGCTTAGAGTTAAATTGCTAAATATGCTACTGTAAAGGGTCATTATACACCATAACTAATTCAAGCTCAGGCAGAGTTCCCACTGAAAGTTGAAAAACAGAACTGGAACAGTGGCAATTTAAGAGCAAATAGAGGAAATTCATGCTTATTGTGAAATGGCATTTTCTCAGACTATTCTTTTTATCCTGAGGCAAGCAATCTCAGACTTGTTATATAAAAGTATCAGAATGTTGGGATCATAGCCCCAGAGTCAAGAAAATACTTAAAATGTGTAGCAGTGACTTTTGCAGTTCATTTTTTTTGTCATAATTGCGTTCATATTTTTAAAGTGCTAAGGCTTACACTATTAGGTCTTGTACTTCTGATACAAAGCACCTTTTAGGATGGTAGGGTATGCCCCATAACAGTACCCTAAGTTAGCCCACTTTAATTATAAATTCAGTATTGAGAAAGGATTTCATACATACTAACTATATCCAATCACCTGGCAAGGAGTACCCAGTAACAGTGAACATATCCAAAAACAGTCTGACTCTATCCCAGGCAGAACATGCCCATAAACATACATATGTTTAGAGAAGGAATCTGTTATAACTGCAAACATACCCCTGAGAATAACATCCTGCACTACAGCTATAAATATATCCCAAATCATCAGTGTAAGGTGACTAGGGTCCTATGATACAGCACACTCCAATATCTATTACTTATTAAATACACTACTGAGACAACAATCATAACCAGTCCTCAATTAGTGGGCACCCCATTACTACTAGACCAAAATTGGAAGCCAGTTAAATTACAAGTACAGCTATCAGACAAGACATAATACAAAAATATATCCTAAAAATGAATTGCTATAACTATAAGTATATAGTATGTTTTCATTATAAATACTGTTCTGAGATGAAGCATCCTATACAATAAATACAGGCTAGATGGGAGACTCCAAAGTTATAAATATACCCAGAGAGATAAGAGAGAGAGAGAGAGAGAGAGATAGAGAAAATCAGTTGTAGCCATAGGTACATTGTTGATACTGGGTACTGTATACAAAACTAGAAATGTATAAACGTGGGGAGTATCATGTAAATGAATACAGTCACAGACAGATCATTGTCACTACTCTGTCCTTGTCCTCTTAGACCCCTGTCTCATCAGCATTCATTGGACCATTTCACCCCACTTGACTGACTAGAACATTACTACAGTACCAGGATGAGTCATGGACTGCCTTTTCTCTCTCCTGATGAACCCAGACACTAGTTCCTGGAGTCAGTTTCTCATCATCCTACCCTCTGGACTGTGGTTGTCCTCAGGGCTCCATGCATGTCCACCACTTGTTCATGATATCCATGCTACCTGTGGGAATTCGTATTCGGTGCAGAAGGTTGCAGTATCATCGCTGCACTGAAGGTGTGTGACTTTGCATTTTATTCCTTCAGACATCTCTGTCAGCTGTTAGCCACTTAGCTAAGGACTGAATGCTACATTTGACACATTTAAATGATCAATAATTGGCTAAAGGTCAATACTTCCAAGATGGTGGTTGAATCGTACATACCACTCTTAAGGATTCCTTTTTGCCAGTGTTATCTCCTAGCATCAACTATAGTGAAGACAGGCAAAAGTGCATCTCTAAGATGTATGACTCATGGGTGATTGTTGAAGACAAGCTGACCTGGCTATGTGGCACACAGTAGTAAATCCCTGACAGTGCCCCTGGAAATCCGAGTTTGAGGGGCAGCTCGAGCACTGAAAGAGTCAGGTGGGGAGGAGAGGAAATGAGTGATGTATAGATTGCCAACCTGAGGCCAGGGACTGTTGGTTTCCCAGTGGCCACAAGTGGTCTCATAAAAGCAGAGAGTTGCATAATAGACAAGGGTTATTATGGGGAGATGTGGGCTTGGTCATCCCTGTCAGTGACAGTAGCCTTGGGGACGCATGCGGGAGTGCATCTGCATCCTTGGATGGTGTAGGACATCTACAGTGTAATGCCAGTGCTCTTGTCAGCCACCAGGAATGGAAGTAGGAATGAAAACGCAAAATGTCCCAGCAGTCAGTGCTGTAAACCAGAGAGAGCTGAAGAGCAGCATGGCACTGTGTGGGTCCCTGGCCTCAAGATAATTAAAGTCCATCCGAAATCACTGGTGCCCCAGTCTGGCATATGTCAGACCATCAAGCCTTTGGGATGATGATGACATTGCCTTTTCACAGCAAATGGACAGATAATTGAGCATTAGCAGGGGAATAAACTTCTCTATGGCTCTCTGGATGACAACTACCTTCAGGTGGCCCTTACTTAGAAGTAGAAAGTGGCCCTTAGATCCAAGAATGAATATGCATGAAATCTACAACAGAAAGGCTTGATGGTTGACAGGCATAAAGTGAAACAAATATATATAAAAAATAGTGAAGACACGTTGATGGTAAAGGACCAGATCTCAGCTGGTGTGAAATTTATATGTCATATTTAGGCCTACAGTCTGTGATTTACAGATAGATTATTTTCAGGTTGTATTTGGCCTATAAAGTACTAGATGATCATAGTCTTAGGACATTGTTATGTTTGGAAATACAAAAACAAAATAATCTAAGGAATAACAATCTTAGCTTTAAATGTCTCCAATATAGAACATGTAGGAGAAGAAGGTTTCTGATCCACTCTTTATCCAGCTGTTGGAACAGACTTCCTTTAAAAAAACGTTGTTATGGCACCATAGCTTCCATTAAAAAGGCAACAGATCAACGGGTAAGCTTTTAGAGGTTTTTAACATCTGTTACAGACTCTGTATTCCTTGTTGTTCCTTAAGGCTCAAACACAGCAATTACCAAAAGTATGACACCATAAAACTATCATTATGATACAACAACAACAAAAGAGCCAGTGGCTATGTATGGTAGTATTAGGGCAATTTCAGCAATCAGCCATATCAGAGACAGTGCATAGTAGTATCAGGGCAACATCAGCAATCGACCATATCAGAGATAGTACAAAGTAGTACCAGGGCGATGTCAGCAATCAGCCATATCAGAGACAGTGCATAGTAGTATCAGGGCAACATCAGCAATCGACCATATCAGAGATAGTACAAAGTAGTACCAGGGCGATGTCAGCAATCAGCCATATCAGAGACAGTACGTAGCAGTATCAGGGCAACATCAGCAATCAACCAGATCAGAGAAAGTGCATAGTAGTATCAGAACAACATCAGCAATCAGCTGTATCAGAGCCGGTGCATAGTAGTATAAGGGCAACATCAGAGATTAGCTGTATCAGAAACAGTGCATACCATAATCAGGGCAATGTCAGCAATCGACCAGATCAGAGACAGTGCATGGACTTATCAGGGCAATGTCAGTAATTAGCTGTATCAGAGACAGTGCACAGCATATTGAGAACAATGTCAATAATCAGTGATATCAAAGACAGCAAACTGCAGAAGTCTGGCAATTCTTGTTTAACAATATCATCAGTAGCACACAAGAAGTTTATAGAATTTCCCACAGTCAGCAATAAGACAGGTGTATCACCAAAATTAGAGTAGTGATTGCAGTCAGCAGTATGACAGGTTGTGCACAGCAAAAATTAGTAGTAGCCACAATCAGCTGTACGTCAAGGGTAGCGTACAGCAGTATGTTGGCAATGCCTGAAATCAGCAGGTCACATATTAATGCAGTTGAGACTGCCATTGTGTAAGCTGTAAGATGAAATATTTTAAAACCTTGTACATAACATGGTTTTGGAATTATTGATGCAAATATGAACAAGCAATATCTGACGCCTGGTGGTGTCAGTAGGAGGTAACTGCAGATGCCCCTGGAGGTGTCACTCAGGTGCAGGGTTGCCAGATGTCCCTATTTGAGTGGGATTGTCCAGGGATCAGCAGCCCAGTCCTGAGTCCCACACTGACGGTTTAAATCCCAGTGAAACAGCTATCCGCTTTTTTTTTGGTTGGCCCGTATACCAGCATATGGGCCAATCAAAAATCGTTAAACACAGAGCTGCTTGTGTTTAATGCGAAACATCAGGCAGTTCCGCATTAAACACAGCTCCGTTTTTCAAGTTTTTTGATTGGCTTGTATAACGGCATACGGGCCAATCAAAAATCACTTAACACGGAGATGCTTATGTTTAATGTGGAACATCGGGCAGTTCCGCATTAAACACAGCTCCGTTTTTTGAGTTTTTTGATTGGCTCGTATACTAGCATACAGGCCAATAAAAAAATTGGTAAACATGGAGCTACTTGTGTTTAATGCAGAACTGCTTGATGTTCCGTATTAAAAAGAAGTAACTCCGTGTTTAAAGAGCTTAAGACTTTTTTATTTTTTTTTATTTTTATGAAATTGAGGTTGGAGTGCATAATCCAGCCACCTTACTCACCAGATCTTGCTCCATCTGACTATTTCCTGTTTCCAAACCTTAACAAGACTTTGAAAGGGCAACAGTTGAGTGATTTGGAGGTGTTTGCAACACCGGAACAGTATTTCAGTGAGCAGACCAGACTTCTGTTGGCAGAGTTACAGAAACTTCAGACACAATGTGCAAAGTGTGTTGAACATCAGGGAGAATATGTTGAATAAGTTGTAAGTTTAACAGCTCCACATCATTCCTTTTTCGGTCGAGCTTAGAACTTTTCAGCACTCCCCATTGTTCTGGCAGTCAGCAATGTCTGAGAAAATGTGACAAAGTAAAGCAATACCTTAAACCATCAATATGACAGACCATGTTAGCAAACAGTAATATGAGACACAGAGAACACATTGAGAGCAGTGTCCATAAGCAACAATATCTTCTGTTTAGTAATATCAGCAATAACAAGAAGAAGACCAGGGAAGTATCTGCAGTCAGTAATATCAGATACGTTTAATGACAAAATCAAAGCAATGACAACACCCAGCAATTATCAGATGTAGTCTGCAACAAAATTAGGACAGCATCTGCCATTAGCAGCACTGCAGGCAGTAAACAAAAAGCCTATGCTAATTCCTGCAGTGACAACACAATCAAGTTACTTCTTCAAGTTAGTACTACCAGAGGTAATGCACAACAAACGCAGGGCTGTGTTCATAATCAGTAACATCTGTGAATATTAACAAACCCAGTGAACTGCCTGCTATCTGCAGGATCACAGGTAATGAATAACAAGGTTGGTGTAATATTGCACAGGGAGGTGCTGGGACTTGGTTTTGTGTGTTTTAACTGCTTCAATGCCATCTGTGTGGGTCTGTCATGTTTAGGGAGTTTAGATATTGTAGTGGTAATTACTTTTGTTTTAATGTATTGTTTTGTAATGCACAATAAATTCAGGCAATGCTGGTACTCAGTGGTATCAGATGTAATGCACTGCAGTCAGAAACATCACAGGTACTTTATCCCCAAAATTTGGGCAATGTCTTTAGTCAAAAACATCACTGATAGTTTATCCCTAAAATCTGGGCAATGCCTATAGTCAGTCATTAGTAATTTACTCCAAATATCTGGGCAATATCTGCAGTCAAAAACATCACAGGCAGTTTACCCCCAAAATCTGGGCAATGCCTATAGATTAAAAAATCACAGGTAGTTTACCCCATAAATCTGGGCAATGCTATAACAAGTAGTTTAACCCCAAAATTTGAGCAATGCCTGCAGTTAAAACATAAGAAGTAGTTTACCCCAAAAATCTGGGCAATGCCTGTAGTTATCAGGTAATATATGTAAAACATTGAAAAGTTTGTGTTAATCAGTATTAGATGTGGTGTACAATGACCTTATGGCAATGCTGGCACCCAATAGTATCAGAGGTAATGCATAAAATCAAGACAGTGCCTCCAGTCAGAAGCATCATAGGAGGTTCACCCCAAATATCTGTACATGAGTAGTATGCAACAAGAATCAGGGAAACTCCAGCAAAATTCAATATTAGAGGAAGTGCATAACAAAATAAGGGCAATGCCCACACTCGGTGATATCATACCTAGTACACAGCAAAATCAGTGTGATGCCTGCACTCAACACTATTACAGGATGTGTGCAACAAAATCGGGACAGGGCCTGAAAAGAGCAATATCAGAAACAATACACGACAACATCAGGGCAAGTGATACAAGTCAGTAGTATCACATGTAGTGCCAAAGAAAATCAGGGCACTACCTACAATCTGTAGTATCAGATATAGTGCAAAATAAAATCAGGGAACTGCCTGCAATCTGTAATATCAGATATAGTGCAAAAGAAAATCAGTGAACTACCTACAATCTGAAATATCAGATATAGTGCAAAACAAATCAGGGAATTTCCTGCAATCTGTAATATCAGATATAGTGCAAAACAAATCAGGGAACTGCCTGCAATCTGTAATATCAGATATAGTGCAAAACAAATCAGGGAATTTCCTGCAATCTGTAATATCAGATATAGTGCAAAACAAATCAGGGAACTGCCTGCAATATGTAATATCAGATATAGTGCAAAACAAATCAGGGAACTGCCTGCAATCTGTAATATCAGATATAGTGCAAAACAAATCAGGGAATTTCCTGCAATCTGTAATATCAGATATAGTGCAAAACAAATCAGGGAACTGCCTGCAATCTGTAATATCAGATATAGTACAAAACAAATCAGGAAACTGCCTGCAATATGTAATATCAGATATAGTGTAAAACAAATCAGGGAACTGCCTGCAATCTGAAATATCAGATATAGTGCAAAACAAATCAGGGAACTGCCTGCAATCTGTAATATTAGATATAGTGCAAAACAAATCAGGGAACTGCCTGCAATATGTAATATCAGATATAGTGCAAAACAAATCAGGGAACTGCCTGCAATATGTAATATCAGATATAGTGCAAAACAAATCAGGGAACTGCCTGCAATATGTAATATCAGATATAGTGCAAAACAAATCAGGGAACTGCCTGCAATATGTAATATCAGATATAGTGCAAAACAAATCAGGGAACTGCCTACAATCTGAAATATCAGATATAGTGCAAAACAAATCAGGGAACTGCCTGCAATATGTAATATCAGATATAGTACAAAACAAACCAGGGAACTGCCTGCAATATGTAATATCAGATATAGTGCAAAACAAATCAGGGAACTGCCTGCAATCTGAAATATCAGATATAGTACAAAACCAACCAGGGAACTGCCTGCAATATGTAATATCAGATATAGTACAAAACAAACCAGGGAACTGCCTGCAATATGTAATATCAGATATAGTGCAAAACAAATCAGGGAACTGCCTGCAATCTGTAATATCAGATATAGTGCAAAACAAATCAGGGAACTGCCTGCAATCTGTAATATCAGATATAGTGCAAAACAAATCAGAGAATTTCCTGCAATCTGTAATATCAGATATAGTGCAAAACAAATCAGGGAATTTCCTGCAATCTGTAATATCAGATATAGTGCAAAACAAATCAGGAACTGCCTGCAATCTGTAATATCAGATATAGTGCAAAACAAATCAGGGAATTTCCTGCAATCTGTAATATCAGATATAGTGCAAAACAAATCAGGGAACTGCCTGCAATCTGTAATATCAGATATAGTGCAAAACAAATCAGGGAACTGCCTGCAATCTGTAATATCAGATATAGTGCAAAACAAATCAGGGAACTGCCTGCAATCTGTAATATCAGATATAGTGCAAAACAAATCAGGGAACTGCCTGCAATATGTAATATCAGATATAGTGCAAAACAAATCAGGGAACTGCCTGCAATCTGTAATATCAGATACAGTGCAAAACAAAATCAGGGAACTGCCTGCAATCTGAAATATCAGATATAGTGCAAAACAAATCAGGGAACTGCCTGCAATCTGTAATATCAGATATAGTACAAAACAAATCAGGGAACTGCCTGCAATATGTAATATCAGATATTGCAAAACAAATCAGGGAACTGCCTGCAATCTGAAATATCAGATATAGTACAAAACAAACCAGGGAACTGCCTGCAATATGTAATATCAGATATAGTACAAAACAAACCAGGGAACTGCCTGCAATATGTAATATCAGATATAGTGCAAAACAAATCAGGGAACTGCCTGCAATCTGAAATATCAGATATAGTACAAAACAAACCAGGGAACTGCCTGCAATATGTAATATCAGATATAGTACAAAACAAACCAGGGAACTGCCTGTAATATGTAATATCAGATATAGTGCAAAACAAATCAGGGAACTGCCTGCAATCTGTAATATCAGATATAGTGCAAAACAAATCAGGGAATTTCCTGCAATCTGTAATATTAGATATAGTGCAAAACAAATCAGGGAACTGCTTGCAATCTGTAATATCAGATATAGTGCAAAACAAATCAGGGAACTGCCTGCAATCTGTAATATCAGATATAGTGCAAAACAAATCAGGGAACTGCCTGCAATCTGTAATATCAGATATAGTGCAAAACAAATCAGGAACTGCCTGCAATCTGTAATATCAGATATAGTGCAAAACAAAATCAGGGCACTCACTGCAATCTGTAATGTCAGATGTAATGCAAAAAATCAGGGCACTGCCTACTAGCTGTAATATCAGACATAGTACAAAACAAAGTCAGGACAATACCTGCCTTTGGCAATATCAGAAGAAATGCAGAATAAAATCAGGGCAAAATTTGTCATAATTAAATCAAAAGTCATATGATTCACAATAATATGTGCATCGTCTTCAGTCAAACATTTCCAAGATGACCTACAGCATTCCATTGCAAAAATTGAAAAATGGCTTTGGGAATCTAAACAACCCCTAAAATAATGAAGCAAATGGTATTTTCACCTCCAATCAGATATAGTACAAAACAAACCAGGGAACTGCCTGCAATATGTAATATCAGATATAGTGCAAAACAAATCAGGGAACTGCCTGCAATCTGTAATATCAGATATAGTGCAAAACAAATCAGGGAATTTCCTGCAATCTGTAATATCAGATATAGTGCAAAACAAATCAGGGAACTGCTTGCAATCTGTAATATCAGATATAGTGCAAAACAAATCAGGGAACTGCCTGCAATCTGTAATATCAGATATAGTGCAAAACAAATCAGGGAACTGCCTGCAATCTGTAATATCAGATATAGTGCAAAACAAATCAGGGAATTGCCTGCAATCTGAAATATCAGATATAGTACAAAACCAACCAGGGAACTGCCTGCAATATGTAATATCAGATATAGTACAAAACAAACCAGGGAACTGCCTGCAATATGTAATATCAGATATAGTGCAAAACAAATCAGGGAACTGCCTGCAATCTGTAATATCAGATATAGTGCAAAACAAATCAGGGAACTGCCTGCAATCTGTAATATCAGATATAGTGCAAAACAAATCAGGGAATTTCCTGCAATCTGTAATATCAGATATAGTGCAAAACAAATCAGGGAATTTCCTGCAATCTGTAATATCAGATATAGTGCAAAACAAATCAGGGAACTGCCTGCAATCTGTAATATCAGATATAGTGCAAAACAAATCAGGGAATTTCCTGCAATCTGTAATATCAGATATAGTGCAAAACAAATCAGGGAACTGCCTGCAATCTGTAATATCAGATATAGTGCAAAACAAAATCAGGGAACTGCCTGCAATCTGTAATATCAGATATAGTGCAAAACAAATCAGGGAACTGCCTGCAATCTGTAATATCAGATATAGTGCAAAACAAATCAGGGAACTGCCTGCAATATGTAATATCAGATATAGTGCAAAACAAATCAGGGAACTGCCTGCAATCTGTAATATCAGATATAGTGCAAAACAAATCAGGGAACTGCCTGCAATCTGAAATATTAGATATAGTGCAAAACAAATCAGGGAACTGCCTGCAATCTGTAATATCAGATATAGTACAAAACAAATCAGGGAACTGCCTGCAATATGTAATATCAGATATTGCAAAACAAATCAGGGAACTGCCTGCAATCTGAAATATCAGATATAGTACAAAACAAATCAGGGAACTGCCTGCAATCTGAAATATCAGATATAGTACAAAACAAACCAGGGAACTGCCTGCAATATGTAATATCAGATATAGTACAAAACAAACCAGGGAACTGCCTGCAATATGTAATATCAGATATAGTGCAAAACAAATCAGGGAACTGCCTGCAATCTGTAATATCAGATATAGTGCAAAACAAATCAGGGAATTTCCTGCAATCTGTAATATCAGATATAGTGCAAAACAAATCAGGGAACTGCTTGCAATCTGTAATATCAGATATAGTGCAAAACAAATCAGGGAACTGCCTGCAATCTGTAATATCAGATATAGTGCAAAACAAATCAGGGAACTGCCTGCAATCTGTAATATCAGATATAGTGCAAAACAAATCAGGGAACTGCCTGCAATCTGTAATATCAGATATAGTGCAAAACAAAATCAGGGCACTCACTGCAATCTGTAATGTCAGATGTAATGCAAAAAATCAGGGCACTGCCTACTAGCTGTAATATCAGACATAGTACAAAACAAAGTCAGGGCAATACCTGCCTTTGGCAATATCAGAAGAAATGCAGAATAAAATCAGGGCAAAATTTGTCATAATTAAATCAAAAGTCATATGATTCACAATAATATGTGCATCGTCTTCAGTCAAACATTTCCAAGATGACCTACAGCATTCCATTGCAAAAATTGAAAAATGGCTTTGGGAATCTAAACAACCCCTAAAATAATGAAGCAAATGGTATTTTCAGCTCCAATGCAGGAATCAAACTACTGTGACTTCAGAATATCAGTTGATAATACTAGAAATGGGTTCTATAAAATACAAAAAATAGTGAGTACAATAACTGACTACAGATTAAGATTTTATTAACATATCTAATATGCTATTAAAAAAATGAACTAGGACTTCTTTGTAAAGTTAAACTCTCTCTATTAGTCCATGTACATAAAACCATAGCTAAAACCTATTAGCTCCCTAGTCTTATGTGTGCCTTGTCAGTTCTTCTAAGTAACCTGCAACCCCCCCCCCCAACTAGCCAAACTTGAATAATCTTATAATAAAAGTGCAAATTTTGCATGTAGCACCATTAATGGAGAACATCATGTCTCACACTTCAGTCTCTTAACTGGCTTGAGCCACATAAACTGTTAGTTTATACTTACATTAAGACTGCGCACAACATCCTTTGTAAACCAGAGAGATGCTGTGGCATCAGATAGTTATTTAACTGGTACTCACCCCACAGAGAACTTTATTTCCAAATATGGAGTTGTTACTAAGAAACCTGAAAATCATGACAGCAAATGCATATACTCTGTTTACATTGCCAAACTGTGGACGTCTCCCCCAACAAACATCAGAAATATCTCATTTCATCTACTCTTTAAAACCACCTTAAAAACATATGTGTCATCAAAATGTTCCAGTACTTGTAACCCCCCATTAATAAGCCACCTTCTTAGTCTAATCATTTTCCATCTGAATTTAAAATCCCAGTGAAGTTACGTTTATCAGTAAAACAATGCTGCGCCATTTTAAAGTCCCATGCTCTGCATCCAAATCTCATACGTATCGTAAAATCCTCATACTTTTTCACCTACTTACATCTCAAGTGAATGATGGGTTGGATAAAACAAGCATATGCCTCATATGATGTCTGTGTACTAACATTTTGATTTGTCTTTATATATAAACTGTAACATAATGTTAAATGTTTGTTAGATATGTGTGCCATTCATATATGGTAGACACCAAATAATGTAGTTAAAATGGTAACCAGATGTTAAACTCTATATAGCTCAGTGTTATGCAATATATTTTAATTGCCAAATAAACACACAAATGGTCACAGCTAGAACAAATGGTCTGTTGGAACATAAAAAGTTTAAAATAATCACCAACAGCATTCAACGGACCAACCAATGATGCAGAAAATCAAATTCCAAAAACAAAATCCAGGAGCGTTATTAGATTTAGGGTAGCACTTTCGTAGTGAAAGTCACTACTTCTTCACACCATGGTCTTGTGTGTGTCTGGGAGGCTCCAGTGATTACTTGTGTTATAATGTTTTGGGATGCGCTGTCTCATGGTAAACATGTCTAAAATGATGGCACATTTATTAATAAATTAAATTATAAACAGTTTTGAATTTGCTTATGTATCTCGACATTCATTAATATGATGTACTATGCATCAAATCATGGAAAAAGAGCTTAAGGATAAAAACGTGAACTCAAAATACATAACAGCGAAAACTAGGGTCCCAAATAAAATGCTTTTCAGCTTCTTCTTTTTTTTAATAATTTCATGCCATTTTTACAGAACTATGTGTACAATGAAATATATAAACTGCCTGTAAAACTGGATACATCTCTGTATCTGTAATTTTTAAAACAATATATTAATGTGGTTACTACAACTCTGGCAACATCTGCTGTTCTCACATTTAATTCAGAAAAATTGTGTTATCTGTGGAACATATATTAATACTAAGCGTGATTATAGCATGGTTTACTCACCTATTGCTGAGATTTATAAAAGTGTAGTGAAGTGTAGCTGACCTTGTCTGACTTCCTATTATTTATTTCTATAACCTTATTGAATATCACACCAAAACTTAGGAACATAGTAAGTAGGGGTAAAAGATTTATACAAATAATGCATGCACCCTTAGGCCATGCAATCAGTAGTGTTCCCCTTTTGTGTATACATGAAAATAAAATTAAGAAAAAGAAAAGTTTACCAAGAATGGGCTCCTATACATTACTAAAGCTGTTTGGCATCATGGGTAGGAAATGTTCAGAATGAGTATATCATGTTTCTCTGTAATTTGTGGAATGCATAAGAACACTGAATTTTGACATTCAGACCTAGAAAGGCCAAGCTTTTACTTGTTTCAATAATGATTAAATGATTCTCTAAACTGTCTACAAGATCCTAGCAGTCAAACATGAAAATCAATGTGGACAGTGTTAAGAAATGAGATTCTTTTGTTAAATAGAGAATCCCAGTGGAATAAGATTGCTAGTCATATTCCAATGCTGTAAAGGGAGCAAGGTACCCAGTATAAAAACATCAATTTTGTTGCTCCCCACCCCCTACAAATTGTACAGTATTTTTAGAGTGATTAGCTGGGGCTTTCTCCATATAAACTGGTACTCATAAGTAGGGGTCCTCACAGCCAGGCCCTTCCTACAAGTCTCTATGGCACAAATAAACAATGTAAAGGTTATGCTGAAAATGGGTACATGGATGGGTTGTAAATGCTGTTTGGGGGAGTTACAGTGGGCTTTGATCTAGAAGGTTCATCAGATCTCTGCATGTATGGAAATGAGTCTAGTCCCTGAAGTGTATTGTGAAAGGTGATGCCTGGCAATCCCAGTGGTCTGAATGTAATGTCCAACAATATAGTCTTCAGCATCTATGGTAATTCCCAACAACGCAGTTAGTAATGTCAGAGGTAATTGCCAACTATCAGGTCAGCAGTATCAGAGGTGAAGCCCTACAAAGTGTGCAGACTGTCAGGAATCAACATCACCAGAAGTAATGATTCAAAATACAGTTTGGTTAATATCTACAGACAGCCATATCAGACACTGTTAAGCTGAAGCTGCAGGGCTTGGTAGGGGGATTTTCTTAGTGTAGCTCAGATATGGTCATTGATATAAGTTAATACATGGAAGTACTGCCTCCAGGCTCTACTCGTACATACACAGGAACAGGGGGAGGAGGAGGAGTATGACAGCATAGTATTTAAATATGAAAACAGGACATAACATTGAAGATGAGAAATGCTATAGTTAGACAGAAAAAGTGAAAACAGTACTATTCAGTCTTTGGCACTCAGGAGGCTCCAGGAGGAGGTTAAAGGGTTTCTTACATTTTTACAGAAGGAATTATTTTTGTAAATGCATTTGTAGCATTCTGTTATGCATCTCCAACTTCTACAAAGCTGATGATCTGGTTCCAGGATGAGATTAGAGGGTTTCTTACATTTTTACAGATGGAATTATTTTTGTAAATGCATTTGGAGTATTCTGTTATGAATCTCCAACTTCCACAAAGCTGATGATTCTGTTCCAGGAGGAGGTTAAATGGTTTCTTACATTTTTACAGAAGGAATTATTTTTGTAAATGCATTTGGAGCATTCTGTTATGTATCTCCAACTTCCACAAAGCTGATGATCCTGTTCCAGGATGAGATTAGAGGGTTTCTTACATTTTTACAGAAGGAATTATTTTTGTAAATGCATTTGAAGCATTCTGTTATGTATCTCCAGCTTCCACAAAACTGATCATCCGGTTCCAGGAGGAGATTAGAGGGTTTCTTAAATTTTCATAGAAGGAATTATTTTTGTAAATGCATTTTGAGCATTCTGTTATGTATCTCCAACTTCCACAAAGCTGATGATCTGGTTCCAGGAGAAGGTTAGAGGTTTCCTTACATTTTTACAGATGGAATTATTTTTGTAAATGCATTTGGAGCATTCTGTTATGTATCTCCAACTTCCACAAAGCTAACGATCCTGTTCCAGGAAGAGGTTAAAGGGTTTCTTACATTTTTACAGAAGTAATTATTTTTTGTAAATTCATTTGGAGCATTCTGTTATGTATCTCCAACTTCCACAAAGCTGATGATCCGATTCCTGGAGGAGGTTAGAGGGTTTCTAACATTTCTACAGAAAGAATTATTTTTGTAAATGCATTTGGAGCATTCTGTTATGTATCTCCAACTTCCACAAAGCTGATGATCTGGTTCCAGGATGAGATTAGAGGGTTTCTTACATTTTTACAAAAGGAATTATTTTTGTAAATGCATTTTGAGCATTCTGTTATGTATCTCCAACTTCCACAAAGCTGATGATCTGGTTCCAGGAGAAGGTTAGAGGTTTCCTTACATTTTTACAGAAGGAATTATTTTTGTAAATGCATTTGGAGCATTCTGTTATGTATCTCCAACTTCCACAAAGCTAACGATCCTGTTCCAGGAAGAGGTTAAAGGGTTTCTTACATTTTTACAGAAGTAATTATTTTTGTAAATTCATTTGGAGCATTCTGTTATGTATTTCCAACTTCCACAAAGCTGATGATTCTGTTCCAGGAGGAGGTTAAAGAGTTTCTTACATTTTTACAGAAGGAATTATTTTTATAAATGCATTTGGAGCATTCTGTTATGTATCTCCAACTTCCACAAAGCTGATGATCCTGTTCCAGGAGGAGGTTAGAGGGTTTCTAACATTTCTACAGAAAGAATTATTTTTGTAAATGCATTTGGAGCATTCTGTTATGTATCTCCAACTTCCACAAAGCTGACGATCCTGTTCCAGGAGGAGGTTAAAGGGTTTCTTACATTTTTACAGAAGTAATTATTTTTGTAAATTCATTTGGAGCATTCTGTTATGTATCTCCAACTTCCACAAAGCTGATGATCTGGTTCCAGGAGGAGGTTAGAGGGTTTCTTACATTTTTACAGAAGGAATTATTTTTATAAATGCATTTGGAGCATTCTGTTATGTATCTCCAACTTCCACAAAGCTGATGATCCGGTTCCAGGAAGAGGTTAAAGGGTTTCTTACATTTTTACAGAAGTAATTATTTTTGTAAATTCATTTGGAGCATTCTGTTATGTATCTCCAACTTCCACAAAGCTGATGATCCGATTCCAGGAGGAGGTTAGAGGGTTTCTAACATTTCTACAGAAAGAATTATTTTTGTAATTGCATTTGGAGCATTCTGTTATGTATCTCCAACTTCCACAAAGCTGACGATCCTGTTCCAGGAGGAGGTTAAAGGGTTTCTTACATTTTTACAGAAGTAATCATTTTTGTAAATTCATTTGGAGCATTCTGTTATGTATCTCCAACTTCCACAAAGCTGATGATCTGGTTCCAGGAGGAGGTTAGAGGGTTTCTTACATTTCTGCAAAAGGAGACTGTGTGTCTGTTCTAACTATGTACTGATTATGAGGTTTCTTTTTGGGTGGATTAACTCTTAGCTAAGCTTGTAAGGGTCCCAGAGCCATTAGCCTAGTAATCTCCTATGATCCTATATTAAGTCATTCCCAAGTTTGATTGTCCTTTCTCACACTAGTTGTTGAACCTGCTCTCTTGGTTTTGCAGCACTGACTATTAGATTTGGAGGAAAAACTAAATTTTTGCATACACCTCCATCGTGTGTTTAGATACTGTTAAGACTACATACTAGTTTAGAAGCAGTAAATACAATTTTATACTACTGTCTTGTGTCCTCATGCTGCCAGTGTTTATCCATCTGTTCAGTGTCCCAGTAGTTTATTTTAATATAAAAAGTACATTTTATTGGTAACGGTTAAAAAGAAATTAGGGCAGTAGCCAGCCTGGACAGCCTTTGCATAATTTTCATTCTGTATAATTTGTTCTGAAGGAAAAGTAACCTTTGTAGATATATTTAAGTTTATACATTTATTTATTTATTTAAGTATGTTTAATAGGGTAGAGCACTGGTGAAGATTTGACCAATTTCAGGCTTAGTCTGGGTAGAGAGCAAACAGAAATCAACTGAGTTATACTGGTAGTAAAGTAGATTACAAATAGGTACAAGTTAACAAAGAACATTATACTGGTAAAATAAGCAAGTACTAGTACAACGGGAATGATTAAAATTGCTGTTTTCCACTTTCGTTTTATTGTCTACTCTGAGGGTTACTTGTTTTTATTGACGGCCCTTCATCTATTTGGAGACCGTTTTGGTAATGTGGCCTAAAGATTAAGTGGGACTGCCAGCCTTAAAGATGAATTGTAGTGATTAGATCTTTCTAAATAAGTAAGGGTTCATTTTTGTCTGTCCTAATTCTTGTCTTTCGAAATGTTTAAATAGTATTGTTCGGTGCACTAACGGAAAAGGCAGAGATGGGGAAGGAGGGATTGTTCGGTGCACTAACGGAAAAGGCAGAGATGGCGAAGGAGGGATTGTTCGGTGCACTAACGGAAAAGGCAGAGATGGGGAAGGAGGGATTGTTCGGTGCACTAACGGAAAAGGCAGAGATGGCGAAGGAGGGATTGTTCGGTGCACTAACGGAAAAGGCAGAGATGGCGAAGGAGGGATAAGACGGGAAAGGAAGGGGAATGACAGAGAATAACAAGAAGAAAGGAAAACCTGAACGAAAATTAACAACGGGTTTTCCTCTCCATAAAATAAAAAGAATGAGTGCTCCTTCCAACATGACAACACTATTGAGATTCTTCTTTTCTTTGTTTTCTATGAGATACTGTAGAAGCAATTTGATTTCATGCCCTGTGACATCTGGCATTGGAAATCCATTATTCATAATGGGCAAAAGCGAAGTTGAGTTTACCAGTTCACAGTTCTAACTCAACTATATATTTGCTAACAGAATACTTATTATGTTATGGGTAAAAGTGTTCTGTCATAAGCTAACTAAGGTAGTCAGTGTTTAGTGAACTCACATTGGGTAATTTTTAATGTGACAGTGTGGGATGTTTACAGACTAACAGAGAGCGAGAGAGTAGGCATGTTTGTATTATATACCTGACATGGTTTACTATCCACTGAAAGCTGAAGGGGAAGGAGTTCTGTATCCTTAGGGTAAATATAGCTACATTCAGACATTATGTATAAATATGCCAAGGATTGGGGGGTTACTGATTAGATCTCTAAAAGCCCCTCTCACCCTCTGCCCCCCCCAGCCTTCAACAGCTTCCATCACCTCTGATCAAGGCGGTGCCTGAAGTCACCAATATCAGAAAAAGTAGTCAAGGTCTGAGGAATGCATTGAATGAGCAATATTAGAGGTAATAAAGAGTAAACCCAGGACAATGTCTTTAGATAGCACTATTAGACGCAGCATGCTGCTGAATCAGGGCTGTGACTGCTATCATCAGAGTCAGAGGTCATACACAGCTGAATCAGGGCTGTGCCTGCTATCAACAGGGTTAGACATAATACATAACTGAATCCGGGCAGTGTCTGCCATCAACAGGGTTAGAGGTAATAAATAACTGCATCAGCATAGTGTCTGCTATCAACAATGCTAGAGGTTAACACATAACTGAATCAGAACAGTGTCAGCCATCAAACTGGTTTAGAAGTTATACATAAGTGAATCCGGGCATTGCCTGCTATTATCTGGGTTATTGATAATACATAACTGAATCAAGACAGAGCCTGCTATAATCAGGGTAACAGATAATGAACAATTGAATAAAGGCATTGCCTACTATCAACAGGATTAGAAGTAATACACAAGTGAAACAATGCAGGGCCTGCTGTCATCAAGGTTTGAGGTAATACACACCTGAATCATGGCAGTGCCTATTATCAACAGGGTTAGAAGTAATACACACCTGAGTCAGGGCAGTGCCTGCTACCATCAGGATTAGAGGTAATACGTAACTGAATCAAGGCTGTGCCTGGTACCATCAGGGTTAGAGGTAATACATAACTGAATCAGGGCTATGTCTGCTATCATCAGGGTTAGAGGTAATACATAACTGAATCAGGGCTGTGCCTGCTACCAGCAGGGTTAGAGGTAATACATAACTAAATCAGGGCAGTGCCTGCTATCATCAGGATTAGAAATAATACATAACTGAATGAGGGCTGTGCCTGCTATCATCAGGGTTAGAGGTAATACATAACTGAATCAGGGCTGTGCCTGCTACCAGCAGGGTTAGAGGTATTACATAACTGAATCAGGGCAGTGCCTGCTATCATCAGGGTTAGAGGTAATACATAACTGAGTCAGGGCAGTGCCTACTGTCATCAGGGTTAGAGGTAATACATAGGTTCATAGGCAGGTACTAGGCTATTGGCCCTAGGAACTATATAAGCTTAGCCAAAAAGATACCCTGGCTTTCGCCACCCAAGAAAATTATTTTCCTGTGCCCCTGTCGAGCAGAGCTACAGAAGTGATCCCCAGGGTGAATTTCTAATTTCCCATCCAATCATCAAAATTTTTCTTGAAGAGTGCTAATGGGGAGCTCTGTTTGAGATAGATGGGTAGTCTGTTCCAGAGTATGGGAAGTATCTGGGACAAGAATCTATCCCTCCAGCATGTTCTGTTTATTGTGGTGACGAGGTTTAGGTCTCTACAGCATGTAGCTTTGAGGGATTGGGATTTCTTTAAGTGGAGCATGTCCAACAGCTCTGGGTTTGACATAGCTTTGTATGTTAGGCAGAGATCGCCTCTGAGTAGGCAATATACGACGGAGTAAATCTGGAGTTTTTTGAGACAGTCTGCATAGGGCATCTGTTTAAGGCCAGTAATCCTCTTTGTGAGGTATTTCTGTAGCCTCTCCAGTTGTTGTAGATGTCTTGTGAGGTACATACCAAAAGGGGTACTGTACTCTATAATGGGTCTAATGAGTGATGAGTAGAGGGGAACAATTAACTTTTTTTCTGGATGAGAAACCTTTCGTGATGAGGTGTGCCATGTAGAAGGATTTCCTGACCACTGTGGCGATGTGATTATGAAAGGAGAGACTACTGTCCACCTGTGTCCCAAGGTCTCTTATCACACTTTTGGTGTTAAGTAGACTACCACCTATGTGGTAGTTCATGGGTACAGAGTTTTTACCAAAGGGGATGACAATGCACTTTTTGGCATTGAGCTTCAGGCCATGGCTTTGACACCAGGCATCTGTCTCAGTGAGGCCCTTTTGTAGGATGTCCGCATTGTTAGGAGTTTCGATTATGGCTCCCGGTTTGCAGTCATCTGCAAATTTCTTTAGCCAAAGACCTTCTGTGTTAGCCTGTACTTCAGAGAAGTAGATACCAAACAGGAGAGGACCCAGGACTGAACCCTGTGGTACTCCACTTGTCACTGGTCTGAAGTCGAATTTGGAGTCTGCTACTTTCACAGTGTGGGTTCTGTCTGTGAGTCAGTTAGCAACTCATCTTGTGACATAGGGATTTATACCTAGTTTAGTGAGTTTATCTATAATTCCAGAGTTGGGGATGGTGTTGAAAGTCCTTGGCGAGATCTAGATAGGCTGTGTGAACCACCTTACCCTCATCTATGGCTTTGGTGACTGCTTCAAAGAAGTCTATCAGGTTTACAAACCTGAACTGGGTGGGGTCCAGAGTTTGGAGATTACCAATGTCTTTGTTTATGAGTCCCATGATGTTCCATGGCCTTGCAGACCAGGCTCGTCAGGCTAATGGGACATAACTGAATCAGGGCTGTGCCTGCTATCAACAAGGTTAGAGGTAATACATAACTGAATCAGGGCTGTGCCTGCTATCATCAGGGTTAGAGGTAATACATAACTGAATCAGGGTAGTGCCTGCTATCATCAGGGTTAGATGTAATACATAACTGAATCAGGACAGTGGCTGCTATCATCAGGATTAGAAGTAATACATAACTGAATCAGGGCAATGCCTGCTATCATCAGGGTTAGATGTAATACATAAATGAATCAGGACAGTGCCTGCTATCATCAGGGTTAGAGGCAATACATAACTGAATCAGGGCTGTGCCTGCTACCATCAGGGTTAGATGTAATACATAACTGAATTAGGGCTTTGCCTGGTATCATCAGGGTTAGAGGTAAATAATTGAATCAATAACTGAATCAGGGCTGTGCCTGCTATCATCAGGGTTAGAGGTAATACATAACTGAATCAGGTCAGTGCCTGCTATCATCAGGGTTAGAGGTAATAAATAACTGAATCAGGTCAGTGCCTGCTATCATCAGGGTTAGAGGTAATAAATAACTGAATCAGGGCTATGTCTGCTATCAAGCAGGTTACACAACAGTAGGGTGGTTTCAGAACACTACAGTGAACAACATACACATTTGTAACTGCTTTATCTAAAGCAATTAAAAACTGAGAGCAGTAAAAGAAAATCACAAAAAACATTTTTTTGAAAAGGGGAGGAAGAAACCCTTTACCCTCCTTATGCTACACAAAGGTCATTATATGTCTGAGAAATGGAGTGCTCTTTTAACAAAGCCACATCTTTCCTTTTTATAACTTTTAGCCAAATTTGACTGTTGACAGAAGAATCCTTCAGTTTTCTGCTTTGGACAAAGTGGGCTTCTGCATAGTTCTGTTTGGCATATAGGCCATATCCAGATTATGACACAGTACCCATAATTAACCATAACAGGCAGTGTGCAACAAAGTCAAGACAACATACACACCCGGAACAATGGAAACTATTCAGTTACTGATGTTCTTCAACATTCAGGGCGGCACTGGATTTTATGGACATTAAAAGCAATTCTCACTAAAGCAAAGGTTGTATCAGTGCCAAACAACTTCAGAGATTAAGCAGAATGAAAAGCCACAAATACACATCATCAAAGGAAGCACACAATATTATTATCAGCTAAGAATTGTTACTTGTATCACTGCATAACTGAACAATATTAGAGGTAATACACAACAAAAATAAGACTGTGATAATGATCCACATCTGAATCCAAACACAGCAATATCAGAAATAACACAGACTTTGGCAATATCAGAAACACAGCAAAATAGAACTGCAGCAGTGCAAACACTCCCACCTGAAATTACACACAGTTTATCTTTTACTTTTAACTTGTGGATTAAACTTGAAATTTATTACCACCCTTTCTTCTCTTTGCAGCTATAGCATTTGTTGGTTTTAAATAGTTACATTTCTTTGTTTTGTTCAACAATACTCAGAGAATAAAGTTAATAGTTACACTTAGCATCATCAGACATAACACACTACATACGTAAATATAATACCAGTACAGATAACACCGCATGAACTGTTGAAAAATATATTTCTGGTCAACTTATACTGTTGAGAAGACAACTTTTATCAAACACTAAAAAGTGAAGGTATATTAATTTCATAACCTTTAACTATGTCCCGACTTAGGAATGGGTACATTCCTGTCAGAATCTTACAAATCCTAAACATGTGGAAAATGAAAACAGAGAAACAAATTTGATATACCATAAGTATTTAACCACAGCAGTAACATCTCATTAAAATCTTTTTCTGTAAAACAAAATACAGTGAAAAGAAGTGTTTCCCCAAGATATAAATTTAATGGGTGAATCAAACCAAAGAACAGCAGAAAAATCTAAGTAAATTATAAAACTTTTTCCAAAGAACTAGGGATCCAAGATTATAGAAACACCATACATAGCATAAATTCAGTGGTACCTTAAGCAAATGCATTATAATGACTGACACAAACAACATAAATTGCATCAATCTATGTGTTGTTAATACTTCTGCGTAAAAGCTGACCAGAACTGTTAAAGGTTAAAAGAAAAAAAATAGCATAGATGACATGAGTCTTTAAGAATTAGGCATGCATATTTTAAAATTGTGGGTCTCCCTACTGCAGTTTTTGACAGAATTCTTAAGGAACACCCCCATTTATGTTCTGCATTTCTTTCTGTTTAGCTACCTTCCTGTAGAAATTCAGTGGTACTTTAAGCAACTGCATTATAATGACTGACACAAACTTCATGAATTATATCAGTGTATCAGTGTATATACACTCTTAATAATTCTGCTTAAGAGATGACCAGAACTGTTAAAGGCAAAAAAAAAAAGCAACAGAACATAGGTGCAATAATTTTTTTAAGAATGAGGCTTGCATGCTTTAAAACTGTGGATACCCCCAGTGCAGTATTTGATAAAATTCTTAAGCAATATCCCTGTATGCCCAGAATTTCCTTCTGCTTAACCCCCTTCCTCTAGAAAATATTTTTCCAGCTTCTTTGCAAATACCAAATTAAGTCTGCTAGGTTTCATTAATTTTTCAAATACCTGAAGATATTATGAGAGATAATTATGGCTGAGAGAAAAAAAAACGTTCCTTTGCAGCCCTTCCCTGTCCTCTTACATTATCCTTCTTTACATTCAGACTTTTTTCTTTTTCATCTGAGAAACTTGTCCCATTTAACACCCTTTACCACTAAGCAACTCGCATACTAAACTGAACGCTATTAACTAAAACTGACAAATTATACTACTTTTCAGGTTTTAGGTGAGCTCTGTGCTGTTAAAACACATAAACAGAATGTACACTCACTAAATAAGACATTTTACTTACATGTTCTTAGAAACAAGGTCAAAAGAAATAGAATCTCTATAGTGCCCAGAGATGTGCCCTTCTCATACATTATGTTCCTGGAGTATCCTTTTTTTGTCATGTTTAAGTTGCTCCTTGTTATTGTCTGCTCTCTTATAGCTGACTTCTGTGCCAAATATGCAGCATATAGCATATGTTCATACTAGATCAATGATATGCAGAGAGATAGAAAAAGAGAGAGAGTAACAGAGAGATAAACCAAGAGAGAGAGGCAGTATACTCAAGACTGGGGGGGGGGGGGGAGTCTTGTAGGAAACTGATAACCAGCTTTTCCTGTGACAAAGAAGGGTTAGTCAAGGAACGTACATCATGTCTGGACTAGGAATTAATGACAAAGCACAAAAACATGAACTTCTTCTTCACAGTTTGTAGAGAAGTCCCAGGAGAGCTGAACAGAGTGTTTCAGTACTTACGTAGTGCTGTCTTCCTCATGAGTATGTCAATATATAAATTACTCATAACCTTTAAAGTACACGTTTTGTGACAAGTAGCTCAAAGCTTTGTTCTTGTGACTTGCTCCTTAGACACTCATTTCCTTACTCTTCCCCAATCATTTCCTGGGAATAAGAACCTAACTGTCATACTGCCACTAATGTTGCCATACCCGGCTCCCCCAAATCCAGTTAAAATGTATAAACAACTGGTTGTACCCTCCATTGCAGTACTTTCTCAGTATTATGATTAAGAAATGATTTTTTGTTGTTATTTTATACCCCAGCCTCCTGATTATTTGTTGTGTACATAATGCAGAAAGCAGTAGGTATAACATTGCTGCAGACTGCAGTTCATGTTTGCACGTGCTTGTTATGACTTGAAGAATTATACTACTTAAGGTAGCATGATTTGACATATCTGGATACAGTGCTATGATTAATGAAATGGTACCACAACCAGTTCTTCCTTAAAATTCATGCATGGAACATGTTACGCCACTTGGAGCCTCACCTGAAGGACAGGATTAGCTTTGTTCTAGGATAAAGGATGAAATGACCAGGACTATAGCTGATACTAGTCACAACATCATGCACAGGTGAGAAGTTCTTCACCTTCAGGTAGCAGATTGTGAGTTGTCTTACCTGCATTTATAAACATAATGGACAGCAATCAGTATATCAGGTACAAAGCAGACCAGTATTAGGAGTGACACAAGCCTACATATCAGTTTGCCTGTTTTTAGATGAAGACACATGGACAGTTAAGCTTTGCAGCTTAGATGTACCATGCTAAAATTGTTTCATGAACATGCATTACTGCAGCATCAAACTACAGTAGGCACATATATTATATATCTGCAACATATATGATGGTTTCGAAGCAGACAAGGCTTGGAGCGTGGAGGTGTGTGCGCTGATAAGAGAATGGGATTAGTGACTCAAAATGCACTGGGCAAATGGAATGCAGTACTGCAGGTCATTAGGGTGAAGGAATATATGGGGTGGTGGTAGAACAAGAGATAACGGAAAAAGAAAGGAATTCTATCCTTTTGGAAAACCAGAATTAATATTACAACACCTAGAATGTACATATTCATAGATCTGGTTGTTCCATGCTAGTTTAAAACAGATACATTTCCTTCTTGGAGTAAATTGCCATTAAATCTCCAAGCATAGGTGGATAAAAAGTCTTTCAATTTTCATGATGCCCTGAAACAACTTTTGTACTCTCTATGAATGTAAACATTTCACATTCAAGAATTTTGTGACACAGACGTGGTCCTATTTCACTGTAATTTTCCAGGTTAAACCTGATAAAGCATTTGTCATATAATGTAGTTGTACTTGAGGGATACACTTCAGCATTGGATATAATATTCACAATCCAACAGCCCAAGGCGAAAGCATGAACTATGTTAGGGGACAACACCTGATAGCAACTAAGCAAAAAGAGAACATGGCTTCAGGCCATCATACAACAGTTTCTATTTGTATTTGTCTCTCAACTCTCAGGCTTCATATGTTTTGTAGGAATTCCATTTAGACTGAAGTAAAAAATATTATTAAAGAAACTGAAGCCCGATGCTCTGATCTATAAATGAGGAGTATCCTGAGTGTCACAGAATGGTTTGATCAGTTTATCCATGAACCGGAAAGGTTCAGAGTACCACAGCTCATGAATCACTTTTACTTGATAAATTTTAAGATTTTGCATTTAAAAATATTGTATATGACAAAAGTACTTGTCTCACTATGTTTCCATAGTTAATGCATACATAAAGCTATGCAGAATTTGTTTGGGAGGATTTAGGAGGTTATGGGCTTGATATTATTATAGCCACTTGTTTCAAGATTGTGGCACGTGGTACTTTTACATTTTGTTTTTGGCATTTCATACTCTGGCCTATAGTGCTTTGATCTGTAATTACCTGTTATAATAAATGTCAGTTTGCATTTGTGTCACTAAATAGCTAAACAGGATGGGTGTGTCTGTCCTGCCAAATAAATATATATATATATATATGTGTGTGTATATATATATATATATATATATATATATATATATATATATATATGTATGTATGTATGTATATATATATATATATATATATATATATATATAAATATTTATATTTATATTTATATATATATATATATATATATATATACACACACACATATATACACACACACACATACATATGTGTGGGCGCCGGGCTGGCAACTCGACACTGTAAAACTTCCCTGCCAATCATGAGCGGAGAGGTGTTACACTGTGGTTACCCCTAACTGGGAAAAAGCCGACAGAAGAAGAAGAACAACAACAAAAATGTGTGTGTGTGTGTGTGTGTGTGTGTGTGTGTGTGTGTGTGTGTGTGTGTGTGTGTGTGTGTGCGTGTGTGTGTTTATGTGTGTGTGTGTGTGTGTGTGTGTGTGTGTGTGTGTATATATATATATATATATATATATATATATATATATATATATATACATATACACGTCTGCCCATTAAAGGTATACCCAATATTTTATCATATAAGCCAATGAACATAGATTACTTTTTTGAGGGGGATCCATATTGTATTCAATTTAATATCTCTAAAATTCTCACATTCAAGAGTGCAATATACTTGTTTCGTTAGTTTGTTTTATCAGTATGAAGATCTATCCAATAGGATACTTAATAATTTTCACAGGCACTTAAAACAACGTTTACAACATCAAATACATTTTAGTGTAAACAAGAAAAACTACATTTTATTTTAACTTATTATTATTATTATTTTAACTTATTTATTTTTTTACAGAGGTGTCTTGGGTTTCGGCACATCTTCTATTGACATACCGCTACAAGAAAATGATTTAGCACATTTTCAGAAGAGAGCTTTAGGATGAAAAGCTCAAGTACAAAATGCAAACAGTGAAATTTTGCATACCTCAAATAAAAAAAATCTGATAAAAATATATCACATGCAAATCTGATAAAAGAGGAACATAAATATCACACTTAAGTTGACTAAATAATGCTTTAGGATACAAAAATAAATGCAAATGGTTTATTTAACTTTTTTTTTTTTTATTATTTGTGCTTGCTTTCTGGTGTAGAGCATTGATCTCCATGGCCTTTTTCAGACTCAGTCCGGGAGCACTGTCTGGCCGACTCACTTGCTCAGAGTCACCCAGTTAGGTAATGGGGGCTAACGGTTCTCAGTGTCTAGTATAGAAATGCAGAAAAAAAGTGTTTTTCACTAGCTGGCTATTAAATCTTATTGTGAAAGAGACAGCTTGGTTCAAATGGATAAGTAAAGTGAAGTGTACTGTAAAGAATTTGAGTCACAGCAATAATTAAAAATATACGTTTTTCATAGAGCAGCTTATGATGTTAATGAGCCATCAGATGTGAATGCATGTGTGAACCTAAGTTAATATGAATGGAGAGGTGGTAATTATAATGAACATACATAATACATATAATAAATAATACATACTTTATGTACATACTTGTCTATGTGTATTGGTATTAAAACGTTGAGCCTTCAGCTTTGTAGAAGATTATTTTTAATATCTGGTGTATTACAACCTGAATAATAGATAAGATTAAGCCTTTTATATCATACCATACAGCAGATGCAAACAGCTGTCTTAGTTTCTTTTTGAAGCTATGAAATGTCTCAAGGCCTGTAAATAGAGGTGTAAGTTTTCTCAGATGTGTCCTCTGCAGGTATTGATCATTTTTTTCACCATAGGAATTATCTATTCTGATGGTATTGATGAGTTTGTAATATGATCATTGGAAATTTCTTGCAGGTTGATAAGAGTTCTGGTAATTAAAAAATTAAGAGGAAATATATTTAGGGCAGGTTGATAAGAGTTCTGGCAATTAAGAAATTAAGAGGAAATGTATTTAAGAGTGGGGTACAGGAATTTGTAAGCCCCCTCCTGCTAAATATATGCAAATCCATAAAGAATTAAAAATAAAAAGTAAAAACTCATGGACATTCAGAAGCCATATAGCTGAAACACTTGATGCCCTTAAGGGGTCCTTTAGATATATATCTCATGGGCCTCTGTTACAGGAGGTTTAAGGTATCACATAGTGAAAGCTCTAGCTTGACTAGGTTTTTATTGTAATTTTTACTGATAGCTATGTCTGTATGACTTTTTCTTTTTATGTTTTGATTTGGATGTTAGTTGGGATATTTTGCAGATACTTTAATGGCTATGGATATCAAATGGGTTCAAAGACCCTGTGCTTCTAAAGTATCATCAGAGTCCACTTATATTCCACTGATGAGACCATAAGAAGGACAAAACATGCATGCCCACAGCTAGAGGGGCTTGGGTTTAATGGACTGAATGTATCCATAAAGACTTAAAAAGAAAAAGCAAAATGTCATGAACATTCAGGAAACCATATAGCTGAAACACTTGATGTCCTTAAGGATTCATTTGCATATATCCCATGGGTCATTGTTGCAGGAGATTTAAGGTATCAGGCAGTGAAATCCCTAGCTTGGCTATGTTTTTCTTGTAGTTTTTATTAACTGAATTGTCTGTGTGACATTTTTCCTTTTTGGCTTGCCCGATAAACATAATACAGTACTGAAATGTAATGAATACAAGCCATTATACATAAATAGTACAAGCGAGGCAATAGTGAATGAAGCTAGGTGAACAGTGATGTGTGTGTTATATTACTATGTACAAAATGAAAGAGTACTTATATGTAAACAGTGCTATGTGTGACACACAAGTCACAGATTTACAATGTCTATCACAGAGTAAAGAACAGCTATGTCAGGAGAGTTTGAAGGCAAGCTGAGGTCTAGTTGTACAAATCTGATGTTTCAGGCTACTTCTCTGCACCTTCTATGCCCCCCACTATACAAGGGCAGTGGAATATTTCAGAAATTACATAAGTACTTGGGTTAGAGAGCAATCAATGATTTTCATGTCAAGCTCACTGTCCCAAGGTTCAGAACCTACCAATGTCACCAGCAAAGAGAGAGAGCAAAGTATTTCCCTAGACAGAGTTGTCCTTAGTCAGCTTTTTTGCATGCTTTTGGAAATACTTTAGCTTCATTTTCCTTTCTTACAGCCACATCCTGTAATACTTCAGTTAACTCAAAAATGTAGATCGGCTGTGGTTGCCAGAAGTTTACCAGCATCAGAGAACACTGTGTCTTTAAATGCCGTGCACGTTTATTTGCATTTCTGTGGTGTTCCACATTAAAATATAAATAAAAATGATATAATTATAGAGCAATCAAATTCACAGTTACAGGGGAAAATTTTCCTCCTTGACAAATGTTTAACTTCTAAGCCTACATGATTTAAGTAGCTTGATTGAGATTTTTTTTTATCACAATATGCAGTTTGTTATATGTAAAGCATGCATCTCTGCATCTGTTCTAAAACATGTTCTAGGAAGGGCTCCATCAGTACAGAAGGAACCATTTCTCTTCTTTTCAGCTGTTTATCCATACATAGACTGAGACTTGCTCTGGTCAAGAAACATGTTAACAAATTCATTGGTTTATTTATCATTATTTGGAATAGGATGCTAAGGGTGAGTTCTGTCACCAGTTATGTTGCAAATATTGTTTCCTCCAAGCTGCACTGGCTTCATGATTGCCACAGGGTGTAGTTAGTCTATATACATTTTTTAGGTTGTGTATGTGCAGGGAGGCTTGTATTTCTGCAAAACATGTATTTTTATTTATGGGGATGGGGGTGAGTTATAGATATATTGTCTTTGCAGTCAAGTAGGACTGAGGATTTTTTCTCTTAGTAGTTTGTAAAGGAAGTGCAGGAAGTAGATGCATGCCCAAGGGCCATGGTACTGATGGTGAGCTCATCGGAAACGCAACATGAATGACGTCTGTTAGATCCTACTTCATTTTTTTATTTTACTAATGTGAACCATATCTGTTGTCGAACTAATGTATCCAAAGCTTTAATTATAAAACTGAAAGCAGTAGAGAGACGAAAGCTGAATGCAACTGTTTGCCATGTGGTTTTGTGCCTGTCTAAAATAGTATTTTGAATTGCTGAATAACAAAACTAAAATTTGGAACTCTTGTAAGGGTCTTTATATTTATAAATACTTGACATTTTTAAGCTCCCATTCCTGCTGACCCACTACTGTACTCACTCAGGTATGTTAAACTGTTAAAGTGGAATCCTGGTAAAGGGACAGAACATTTAAAAGGCTGATAGAGAACAGTTGAAGATCGTAAGACACTTCAACTGATAAAAAGGGTAAAGAAATGTAAAAGATTGCATTTGTCATATGGGACTGCAGTATCACATTATACACTTTCTGGACAGCTTCATGGCTGTACAGTTGGATAAGGCCCTAATTGTGTCCTAGCTGACCTGCATTTGATTAGCAAGGCCATGAGTTTGTGGATTTGGCCAAAACGGATGAATATGAGGGGCAAAGTTTGCTGACCTACTCTAGTAGGAGAGCTGTGATAGAGTCTTACAGAATTAATGGCCCCTGGTGGAGGACAGTAGTATTTCACTAGAAAGTGTAACCCTACACTTTACTAGACAGAGCATAAGAATGGTAGCCAGTGTTAGAGATTATGAATATAAGGCTGAAATTAATTCTGTTGTAAATATGCTGAAAGATAAAGCATAGAATAAAAAGTTTGCTTGAATATATGTATAGAGTTTAGCAATGTAAAATGGGCATTCATGCTATATGTATAACAGACAGGCTTCTCTTCACAGCATCAGAAAAAGCCTAACAAAGCAATATTGGAAAGCAAGTATCACATGCTTTTCTCATGTTTGCAGAACAAATATCTAAACTCAGCAATACATGATATTTTTTTCAATAAGAACAGAACAGATATTCATACTTCTGTTATTCTGATTGCGTGCATTTGTGCATTTTCACATCAGCAGAACTGCTGACAGGACAATAGAAAAGTCTAAAAACAGACAATATGTGAATTCCCACAGAAGGCCAAAAAAGATACCAAGAGGAAATAACAATATCTATGTGCGTGACTAGCACTCTATATAACAAATGTAGTAATTCAGAGAGGGAGAGAGAGACAGAGAGAGGCATTTTGTAGAAGTCATCATTCATATCTGTAATGTAGAAAAACTTTGTAAATATATGCTACAAACGGACAGAAAGAGTACGTGTTGTTTGTTATAAAAATAAGTTATATGTAACTGTGCTTATAGCTGCAAAATATATTTCTTTATCAGTGTGCAATTTAAAAAACAGACTACAGATGGAGTCATGCAAAGCGCTGTGTCTCTGATTCAGCAGTAAACAGCAAAGCAAGACTGTGTGTCTTAAGAAGACTTTGGATCCAGCACAGCATAAAAGCAGCGCAAATTAAAATACATTTTTCAGCCAGGTGAGATGTGTTCAAACACGTGCCATGAAAAGGTATGGTGAGGTCCCTTTTCAGTACTTCGCGGTCTGAAAAAAAAAAAAAAAAAAAAATGAGCTAGCACTAGATGACTGATCACAGCTGCTAAGTCTCAACTTCACTGCCTGACATAAGTTTTGGGGGCTGTAAAAGACAAATTTTTCTGTGGAAAGTGAGGTTCCCACACATAACAGTGTGGGATACTTAAACATACGCTAGTGCACACATACCCCCAACTGAGAATGCTATTGCATTTTGCAGCAGTAAGTTAAAGGCACATTTGCAACAGTTCTGACTTCATGTATTATTTAAGTGTTACCCTGTAATGCTATTTTTGAAATATTGATGATGAGGCCAGCTGTGGCACAAACATTTCTAAATGCAGGCAACTGCAGCAGCAGTAGAATTAATTTGAAAAGAGTGAGAAAAATATTTAAAAATAACTGCATCCTTTAAGTGTAGGTAACATTGTTCCCCCTCTCTCTTTCTGTGTATTATCACATTGGTATAATTTTTGCCCCAAAAGGCTTCTGTAGCATGCAGTGTCAACATTTGCCCTTCTGTAGACCATAAAAGTCCTACAATTTTCTTTCCTATTCAGATCTCATGTTTAGGTTCAAAGGTTCATAGGTGTTTACTAGACTAACAAACACAAGGACCTT
The DNA here is from genome assembly GCF_019279795.1 of Protopterus annectens. NCBI lineage: Eukaryota > Metazoa > Chordata > Ceratodontiformes > Protopteridae > Protopterus > Protopterus annectens. Next base: position 1,757,286,077 of record NC_056744.1, on the reverse strand, counting down.
TTTAAGCCTAGCCATGCATCTAAAATCTCTGACAAATTCTGATACACTTGATGGGTATAAGCAGGGATATGGAAGATGAAACATTTGCAAGCAGGGGCCTGAGAGACAAACCATTTACAGGTTGCCTGTGTCCATTAGAGACATAGGTGCAAAGCCAGGGATACATTTCCTGTTTCCCCATCCAATTGTCCAAGTTGCACTTGAATTGGTTTAGGGAGGAACTCTGCCTGCTCCATAGATGGGGGTAGTATCTGAGATACATAACTGTCTCTCCAGCAGGTCCTATTTATATCACAGGCAAGGTTTAAGTCTTTAGAATGGCTAATTCTGATGGTGTTTGCTTTCTGGATATGCAGGAGGTCCATCAGCATGGGGTCTGGCAATGCCCCATATGCCAGGCATAGATCTCCCCTCAAAAGTTGTAGGAGACAGAATAGAGGGATACAGCCTTGAGGCGGTCTGAATAGGAAATTTTATTTATGCCCTCTATTCTTTTATTGAGGAACCTCTGTGGACATTCCAATTGTTGGATATGCCTGGTTAGGTACATACCAAAGGGGGCATTGTACTCAATGGCAGGTCTGATGAATACCAAATACAGTGGAACAATACTTTCCTTGGACTTAGATGCCATAATTTTCTTTATATGTTGTGCAACATAGAATGATTTCCTCACTACTGTAGACACGAGATGGTCAAAGACTAGATTGCTATACATGTATGCCCCTAAGTCCCTGACTACTCGGTCAACTCTAACGGGTGTGTTGTCAATATGATAGTTACCAGGGGTGGATGACTTCCCAAAGGATACTATTATGAATTTTTTTGCATTTAGTTTTAGTCCATGGCCCTGACACCAGTTGTTTGCCTGTGTCAGCCATTCCTGGAGAACATTTGTATCAGTATGGGATTCAATGACAGCTCCTAATTTGCAGTCATTTGAAAACTTAGTCAGCCAGAGATCCCTGACACTGGCCTTGGCTTTAGAGAAGTAAATGGCTAAAAAGAGCATTCCAAGGACTGATCCCTGAGAGACTCCACTTGTGACTGGCCTCTTTGTAGAGGTGGACTCCCCAGTTCTAACTTCCTGAGTCCTGTCTGTGAGCCAGTTGACTATCCACCATGTGACATACAGGTTTGTACCTAACTTCAGTTTCTCAACAATGCCTGAGTGAGGTATTATGCCAAATGCCTTGGCCAGGCCAAGATAGGCAATGTCAACCATTTTCCCTCGTCTATTGCTTTGGTGACCTTCTCAAATATGTCTACCAGGTTGAATAGGCAGTATCTGCCCTTGAGGAAACCAAACTGGGTTGGGTTCAGTGTCTGGAGGTTTTTCCATGGGTTTACATATAAGACTAGTGAGACTTATGGGTCTTTAGTTTCCAGGGTCTGTAGATGGCCCACCTTTGTGCAGAGGGATGATTGTTGCCTTTCTCCATTCATGAGGCATGAAGCCTGTTTGGAGGCTACAGTTAAATAGTAATTACAGAGGTCCTGATAGGTCATGTTTCATACTATTTAGAAGGCATCCTGGGATATTGTCTGGGCCCATTGATGCAGTGTTCTTGGTGTTAAAGAGAGCATTAATGACCTGTTCTGTAGTGATAGTGGGAGGAGTTATATTTGATGGTATTTCCTGAGGGGAGTTTGAGGGGGAGAGAGAGAGAGAAAGTTGGAGATTAATTTATCAACCAGGATGTTTGCTATATTCTCTGGCTCAGTATAGGTGGCTTCATTTACAATGAGCTCTGAACATGATTGTTTATTGTCTTTGAGGTTGTGGACATAGCTAAAGAATGCTTTGTGGTTATCCTTGGCCTGGGAGGCCAAACTTACCTCAAATCTTGCTTTGGTAGACTTTATTTCTCCTCTGAGTTTGTTTAGTTTGACGAGAGTGCTTTTATCCTGCTGGGTGCTGCACCTCCTAATTTTTGCCATGATTTTCTTCCTTCTGTTATACAGCCTATTGATTTTGTGATTTCACCAGGGTGGCTTGTTTTTTGAGTTTGTTCTGTTCTTCTTCCTGGTGGGTACAGCTGCCTATATGCAGCTATTAACATGCGTGTACAGGGTTCCTGTGAACAGTTCTGCATAGGCAGCAGTGTTGTTAGGTTTTATGGGGGCTAGTTATTTTGCCAGGTTATCACTTAATAGCAGGAGGTTAGCCTTAGAGTAGTTCCTGAATGTTCCAGATTTAGCTGATGTTTCAGAAATGAATTTATTTTAGGCTGTAGGACATGGTGGCGACCATGATCTTGCCCACATTTCCCTGTTAGTCACCACCATTTTTTTAAACCCAGAGAATGTGTCTTGCTGAAGTCAGTAAACGTGCTACAAGTAAAGTCCTTAACTACAATAAATTCTACATAATTAACTAATGTAAATGAATGTTAACTATAGTATTCCCCTTCAACTAACTTAAGGCACATACCCAGCTGTAAATGATCTGTTGATCTTTACAAATTGTTATCAAAATGATAGAAAATTTATGGGCATTGTATATAGTTTGTTTTTTCTTGTTACTATACTGTTAAGTTTGTTTATTATTTATTTATTTATTTATTTATTGACATTTGTTGACGGGGAAAGTCCACTGAGCAAGAGACCCATTTTCAATGGAGGCCTTGGTGAGAAAAGCTCCAAGTTACATGAAAATCATTACATGAATTTGTAAGGAACAATTACTTATAAAGCAAGTGAAATAATACAGACAACTGTCTAAAAAGCACAAATGTTGTAAAAAGGCACAATACAGTAACAATGGAACATTAGCATGTAGAAACATTATTAAGTTAAGTTATTGTGTTATAAAAATAAATAAAAACATTTTGGAAAAAAATAAGAAAACTATTTCAGAAGCTCTGCATTTCATTTTCATGACTAGTTGATTTATAAATGTTGCATACTCTGTGCCCATAAATGTTTACATTGTCCCAGCTTCTAATGGACCATTTTTCCAAAACTTAACAATGAGTGTTATGAATTTGGGTACATTCAGTTTCAAGCTTTCTTGTTTTTGAATGGGGGAAACAGAAGTATAGGGGATGTCTACTACCATCAGCTAAAAGGCACCATTTTTTTACTGAGGACAGATTACTCCTCAGTGCATAATATGCTGCTTCTACAACCGACTTTCACATCTGTTTGACTTTTTAGCAGTTCCATACCATGTGCAGGAAGTCTGAGTTACCCATACCCCACCTGCAGCATCTTCTATCCAAAGATAAGCATTTCTTCCCCAGTAATTTTGAACTTATGTGCCTGAAATATATCAGCTTAACTTTACTGAAAACAAGTGATGGTACAGGTAACAACTGACGTGTTATTGAAGATCTCCCACCAAGGTGAGTTAGATTATTGCATATTTAATATTCTAGATATTTTTCTATGATGGGATGCATGGTTAAGTGGTGTTTCTGGTGAAATATCTTGTAGCATAATGCTAGCACACCCTGACCACATTTATTTTCTTTAGTAAAGTTTATTATAATATATTTTTTAACTTCTAACTGCCTTTCCAAAACTGCTCCATTATTTCTATTATATGAAGATCTTAGTTGTAAATGTTATTCAAGTTTAACCTCTTTACACTGTTGAAATGTGATGAAATGTCTTATTAGATAGAACCAACAAAGCCTGTCAGTTTATGAAGCTTTTTATTCATCCACAGCTTCCAGTAAGTAACTGGCACATCAACATTATGCATATGTGAATTTCAAATCCTTTCCTAGACTTCTACATTCACTTCAGTAGTATTGAATGTTGTTAAATCTGTTCTTAAGTTATCTTTTATTGTCTACCATCATTTGGAAGCAGAGAACAAATACACGACTTCAAGATCTTGTATTGGCCAAATAGGGATTGGTAGTGATCAAGCTGGAATGACACGTACTTGAGCAAACGCTGTTATATGCTGCATATGCTTGAATTTCAGGTAATCATGCATCCCTTTTTCTAACCAGAAAGAACAATTTCCTTCTCACAATTTTTGGTGGATTATTTTTCCACAAAAAGGAGGCAACAATTCCTTGTAATTTGTAAGGAAATGATGATTTATATAACTGTGGTAGGTGTATCACCAAAATTATAAATTTTGGAAAAAGACACATTTTAACTGCTGATACTTTGGCTAAAAATGTAAATAATGTTTCTTCCATCTTTGTGTTGTCCATTAAGGTCTTTTAGAAATGGCTTCATATTTTACTCCAGAAGGGTGGATATGTTGTAATGAATGACAATGCCCACGTATCTATACTGATGCAAAGGCTATATAATGAATGTGAGATTAATGCCTTTTTTACCAGCTTTACTTAAGAGGAAGACAACAGATTTTCTTCATTTCAGTTTTAATCACAAAATCAAACCAAATTTCTCAAAGGTTTCTAAAATATCCTGTAGATTGTTTAATGGCTTTGATAGCCATAAGACAAACATCATAAGCAAACCATGAAGAATAAAGAATTAGGGAGGGAGACACAGGAATACTCTTTGTGTATGTTGCTCTCTAAGAAACCTTGAGAAAGTCTCATTTACCAGCGTGAACAAGATCGGGAACAGACGGCATCCTGGAGGGATGCTGTATGTATATACTATAACTGCACTGTGTTTAACCATAAATCGATTAAGATTCTTCTGCTTCTCCTTTACAAATCCTAGATGAGTTGGATTAACTAGCGAAATTATACATTTTTCAAGATGGCAAGCTAGGATCTTCTCATAGATTTTTATTCCCATTTGAAGTAAACACATATGTCTATAGTCTGCTGGGATTGTTCTTTTACTTCATCATTTTTGGGCATCAAAACTATCAGTGCTAACCTGGATGTGATTGAAAGGAGTCCTTGTGATTCAGCTACCTGAAACAAATATAATAAAGGTTTTGCTAGAGGTTTCAGTTTGGAAAGTAATCAATGCTAGCTGCTATCTCTTCCAGTATAACTGGGTGGCTGAGATTTCTAACTTTCCACTCACTGAGATGGAGGAGAGGAAGTCATGTAAAAAATTATGTCTTTCTTAACTACATCCACACTGATAACATTGTATAGCTGTTTGTAATACTGATAAGTTACTAATTTTTGTAAACATCTATAGGTACCATTCCCACCTGTCTTTTAAAGTAGTAATGAATATAACTTTTTTTTTCTCCTTTAAGTCTTTGCATGAGAAATTCTGATGATGTTAAAGCACCCCTGGCATTTCCAGATTCATTTCCACCACCAAATAGTTATGGGTGGACAGTACACTTGTACCACGTTCTGTAGATGAAACTGTGTGCAGCTTATAAAAACTAAGTATATAATAATAATAATAATAATAATAATAATAATAATAATAGTAATTATTTATGTATTTATTTGTTTGATAAGGCATATGACGAGTTGTATAAAAGGTTGGACACTAAGGAGGGAGAAAAGGACCTGTACCGATTGGCTAGACAGAGGGACCAAGCTAGTAAAGATGTGCAGCAGGTAAGGGTGATAAAGGATAATGAGGGAAATGTACTCACAAGCAAGAAGAGTGTGTTGAGCAGATGGAAAGAGTACTTTGAGGGGCTGATGAATGAAGAGAATGAGAGGGAGAGAAGGTTGGATGATGTGTGGATAGTGAATCATGAAGCGCAATGGATTAGCAAGGAGGAAGCAAGGATAGCTATGAAGAGGATGAAGAATGGAAAGGCTGTTGACCCAGATGACATACCCATGGAAGCATGGAGGTGTTTAGGTGAAATGGCAGTGGAGATTTTAACTAGATTGTTTAATGAAATCTTGGAAAGTGAGAGGATGCCTGAGGAATGGAGAAAAAGTGTTTTGGTACCGATTTTTAAGAATAAGGGTGATATGCAGAGCTGTAGTAACTACAGAGGGATTAAATTGATCAGTCACAGCATGAAGTTATGGGAAAGAGTAGTGGAAGCTAGGTTAAGAAGGGAGGTGATGATTAGTGATCAGCAGTATGGTTTCATGCCAGGAAAAAGCACTACAGATGCGATGTTTGCTTTGAGAGTGTTGATGGAGAAGTACAGAGAATGTCAGAAGGAGTTGCATGGTGTCTTTGTGGATTTAGAGAAAGCATATGACAGGGTGCCTAGAGAGGAGATGTGGTATTGTATGAGGAAATTGCGAGTGTCAGAGAAGTATGTAAGAGTGATACGGGATATGTACGAGGGTAGTGTGACAGCGGTGATGTCTGCGGTGGGAGTGACAGATGCATTTAAGGTGGAGGTGGGATTACGTCAAGGTTCAGCTCTGAGCCCTTTCTTATTTGTAGTGGTGATGGACAGGTTGACAGAAGAGATCAGACAGGAGTCCCCATGGACTATGATGTTTGCAGATGACATTGTGATCTGTAGTGAGAGTAGGGAAAAGGTGGAGGAGACCCTGGAGAGGTGGAGGTATGCTCTAGAGAGAAGAGGAATGAAGGTCAGCAGGACTAAGACAGAATATATGTGTGTGAATGAGAGCAAGGATAGAAGAATGGTGAGGATGCATGGAGTAGAGGTGGCGAAGGTGGATGAGTTTAAATACTTGGGATCAACAGTTCAGAGTAATGGTGAGTGTGGAAGAGAGGTGAAGAAGAGAGTACAGGCAGGATGGAGTGGGTGGAGAAGAGTGCCAGGAGTGATTTGTGACAGACGAGTACCAGTAAGAGTGAAAGGGAACGTCTACAAGAGGGTAGTGAGACCAGCTATGTTACATGGGTTGGAGACAGTGGCATTGACAAAAAGGCAGGAGTCAGAGCTTGATGTGGCAAAGTTGAAGATGTTGAGATTTGCACTGGGTGTGACGAGGATGGATAGGATTAGGAATAAGTATATTAGAGGGTCAGCCCAGGTTGGAAGGTTTGGAGACAAAGCCAGAGAGGCAAGATTACATTGGTTTGGACATGTGCTGAGGAGGGATGCGGAGTATATTGGGAAAAATATGCTAAGGATGAAGCTGCCAGGTAACAGGAAAAGAGGAAGGCCTAAGATAAGGTTTATGGATATGGTGAGAGAGGACATGCAGGTGGTTGGTGTGACAGAGCAAGATGCAGAGGACAGGAAGAAATGGAAACAGTTGATCTGCTGTGGCGACCCCTGACAGGAGCAGCTGAAAGAAGAAGAAGATTTGTTTGATATTTGGTTACTGGGAATGTCCAACTGGGTCAGAAACCATTTTCAGCAGTGGTCCCGGGAGAAAAGTTCCATTACAATATAGACTAGATTAAAACAGTTTATACAATATTTAACAGTTACATGTAAATATAATATAATAGTAGATAGTACTATAGGATTCTGTTTTTTTTTCTGATTCATAGGTTCATAGTTTAGTACTAAGCTAACTGCCCTTGCGAGCCATTTTAAGCCTAGCCAATTATCCCTTGAGAGAGTCAAACCCTGCACCTTGTGTTTGTAAGGCAAACACCTTAGTTATTAAGCTACCCTCACAACCCCTATAGAAAAGAATTCAATGAATTAACAGAGTACAAATATTAACATGGTTACAGAGAGGAGTATGATGACACAGTTGATTTGTAAAAGATTTAAAAAAGGAATGTGATTGTATTGTTTTTCAGTTTGTCTAGATAAATTGTATAACATATATAAATATTTGAACAGAGAAGATGTAGCAAGGAGGAGAGATTGTGACATTGATCAGAAAAAAATGAGTATTGGTAGTGAAAGGTAGTTGGAAATGGGTAGAAAATGTGTTACATATTCAGTGGGAGGTGGGTAGTTATACAGTAGGGGTTCAAGATTAGATAAAATAGAGTAAGGTATGAAATGCTGTGGGTCTGTGGGGTAAGTGAAGACATTTTTAGTAGGAATAATTGAGTATAGTAAGTTAGAGAAGGGTGTGTAGCAGACATTGGAGAAGGGTGGATAGCAAAAATTGGGGAAGGGAGGAAAAATGGAGGAGACAATGGAGGAGAAAAAAGGGTAGAGGTGTAGTGGTGGAGTTATAATTAAGTTGTTAGTAATCAGTCTGGTTGTGAGCAGGGACAGTTGCTTGACTTAAGTAGAAATTGTATAGTTTAAATGTAAATGTCTTGAGATTAATAATAAGTATAATAAATATAGTGTAAATGTCAGGCAGTTGCTGCAGAATATGCTATGAATGTACAGTCCCTCAACATAGGGTTTAGCACAAGCCATTCTGTACATTTGTACCTTCTATTCCTCCTTGTGGATATTTTATGTCCAACTCCGGATGAAGAATTGTGCTAAACTCATCTCCTATAATTATTGTAGTATAACTTATCAGTAACCCTTTTAAATGCATGAAAGTGTATCCAATTATTTTTGTTTGGCACATAACAGATTACCTGTCCCTTACTTGTCTGAACTCTACCACGACCTTCGTACCTTCTTTGTTTGTCAGATTAGATGCATTTTCATTTCACTCAACTTTGAACTGGTATAGCTGTTTCTATTTTAGCAGAGAACAAGCAACTACATACCCCCATCCCATCCCATTCCGGCCCATCCATTTTTTGTTAACAGATTTCACATTTCCCTTAGTATTTTGTAAGAAAAAAAAAGCTATATTAGTAAACACTCTCTTTGATAAATCAACATGCTCTTCTGTTTCATTGGTTTGAAAAGACCCCTTGCATTCCATGATATAACCTTGGTTGATAACATGGTGTAAGACTGTTTGTTGTTCTTCAGGCTGTCCCCTGGAATAGGATTAATCTCTGTCTTCTTTACTGTATACCAGTTACTAACACTAGTCACTTGGTTGAGGGATGGTATAATGGTATCTGTGTGATCTTCATACTGTATACCAGTTACTAATACTAGTCACTTGGTTGGGGTTGGTATAATGGTATCTGTGTGATCTTCATACTGTATACCAGTTACTCACACTAGTCACTTGGTTGGGGGATGGTATAAAGGTATTTGTATTTTCTTCATACTGTATACTAATTAGTATCACTAGTCACTTGGTTGGGGTTGGTATAATGGTATCTGTGTGTTCTTCATACTGTATACCAATTAATAACACTAGTCACTTGGTTGGGGGATGGTATAATGATATCTGTGTGTTCTTCATACCGTATGCCAATTACTAATACTAGTCATTTGGTTGGGGGCTGATATAATGGTATCTGTGTGTTTTTCGTACTGTATACCAATTACTAACACTAGTCACTTGGTTGGGGGATAGTATAATGGTGTCTGGTGTGTTCTTCATACTGTATACCAATTACTAACACTAGTCACTTGGTTGGAGGATGGTATAATGATATCTGTGTGTTCTTCATATTGTATATCAATTACTAACATTAGTCACTTGGTTAGGGGATGGTATAATGGCATCTGTGTATTGGTCATACTGTATACCAATTACTAACATTAGTCACTTGGTAGGCGGATGGTATAGTGGTATATGTGTGTTCTTCATACTGTATACAATTTACTAATGCTAGTCACTTGGTTGGGGGTTGGTATAATGGTATCTGTCTGTTCTTCATACTGTATACCAGTTACTATCAGTTGTCACTTGGTTGGGGGATGGCAGAATGGTATCTGTGTTCTTCATACATTATAACAATTAATAACATTAGTCACATGGTTGGGAGATGGTATAATGGTATCTGTGTGTTCTTCATACTGTATACTAATTACTAACACTAGTCACTTGGTTGGGGGTTGGTATAATGGTATCTTTGTGTTCTTCATACTGTATACCAATTACTAATACTAGGCACTTGGTTGGGGTATGGTGTAATGGTATCTGTGTGTTCTTCATACTGTATACCAATTACTAACACTAGTCACTTGGTTGGGGGATGGTATAATGGTATCTGTGTGATCTTCATACTGTATACCAATTACTAACACTAGTCACTTGGTTGGGGGATGGTATAATGGTATCTGTGTGATCTTCATACTGTATACCAATTACTAACACTAGTCATTTGGTTGGGGTTGGTATAATGGTATCTGTGTGATCTTCATACTGTATACCAATTACTAACATTAGTCATTTGGTTGGGGGATGGTATAATGGTGTCTGGTGTTATCTTCATACTGTATACCAGTTACTAACACTAGTCATTTGGTTGGGGGATGGTATAATGGTATCTGTGTGATCTTCATACTGTATACCATTTACTAACACTAGTCATTTGGTTGGGGGATGGTATAATGGTATCTGTGTGATCTTCATACTCTATACCAATTACTAACACTAGTCATTTGGTTGGGGCATGGTATAATGGTATCTGTGTGATCTTCATACTGTATACCAATTACTAACACTAGTCATTTGGTTGGGGGATGGTATAATGGTATCTGTGTGATCTTCATACTGTATACCAATTACTAACACTAGTCATTTGGTTGGGGTTGGTATAATGGTATCTGTGTGATTTTCATACTGAATACCAATTACTAACACTAGTCATTTGGTTGGGGTTGGTATAATGGTATCTGTGTGATCTTCATACTGTATACCAATTACTAACACTAGTCATTTGGTTGGGGTTGGTATAATGGTATCTGTGTGATCTTCATACTGTATACCAATTACTAACACTAGTCATTTGGTTAGGGGATGGTATAATGGTATCTGTGTGATCTTCATACTGTATACCAATTACTAACACTAGTCATTTGGTTGGGGTTGGTATAATGGTATCTGTGTGATCTTCATACTGTATACCAATTACTAACACTAGTCATTTGGTTGGGGGATGGTATAATGGTATCTGTGTGATCTTCATACTGTATACCAATTACTAACACTAGTCATTTGGTTGGGGGATGGTATAATGGTATCTGTGTGATCTTCATACTGTATACCAATTACTAACACTAGTCACTTGGTTGGGGTATGGTGTAATGGTATCTGTGTGTTCTTCATACTGTATACCAATTACTAACACTAGTCACTTGGTTGGGGGATGGTATAATGGTGTCTGGTGTGATCTTCATAATGTATACCAATTACTAACACTAGTCATTTGGTTGGGGGATGGTATAATGGTATCTGTGTGATCTTCATACTGTATACCAATTACTAACACTAGTCACTTGGTTGGGGGATGGTATAATGGTGTCTGGTGTGATCTTCATACTGTATACCAATTACTAACACTAGTCATTTGGTTGGGGTTGGTATAATGGTATCTGTGTGATCTTCATACTGTATACCAATTACTAACACTAGTCACTTGGTTGGGGGATGGTATAATGGTGTCTGGTGTGATCTTCATAATATATACCAATTACTAACGCTAGTCATTTGGTTGGGGGATGGTATAATGGTGTCTGTTGTGATCTTCATACTGTATACCAATTACTAACACTAGTCATTTGGTTGGGGTTGGTATAATGGTATCTGTGTGATCTTCATACTGTATACCAATTACTAACACTAGTCATTTGGTTGGGGGATGGTATAATGGTATCTGTGTGATCTTCATACTGTATACCAATTACTAACACTAGTCATTTGGTTGGGGTTGGTATAATGGTATCTGTGTGATTTTCATACTGAATACCAATTACTAACACTAGTCATTTGGTTGGGGTTGGTATAATGGTATCTGTGTGATCTTCATACTGTATACCAATTACTAACACTAGTCATTTGGTTGGGGTTGGTATAATGGTATCTGTGTGATCTTCATACTGTATACCAATTACTAACACTAGTCATTTGGTTGGGGATGGTATAATGGTATCTGTGTGATCTTCATACTGTATACCAATTACTAACACTAGTCATTTGGTTGGGGGATGGTATAATGGTGTCTGGTGTGATCTTCATACTGTATACCAATTACTAACACTAGTCACTTGGTTGGGGGATGGTATAATGGTATCTGTGTGATCTTCATACTGTATACCAATTACTAACACTAGTCACTTGGTTGGGGTATGGTGTAATGGTATCTGTGTGTTCTTCATACTGTATACCAATTACTAACACTAGTCACTTGGTTGGGGGATGGTATAATGGTGTCTGGTGTGATCTTCATAATGTACACCAATTACTAACATTAGTCATTTGGTTGGGGATGGTATAATGGTATCTGTGTGATCTTCATACTGTATACCAATTACTAACACTAGTCACTTGGTTGGGGATGGTATAATGGTATCTGTGTGATCTTCATACTGTATACCAATTACTAACACTAGTCATTTGGTTGGGGGATGGTATAATGGTATCTGTGTGATCTTCATACTGTATACCAATTACTAACACTAGTCATTTGGTTGGGGTTGGTATAATGGTATCTGTGTGATCTTCATACTGAATACCAATTACTAACACTAGTCATTTGGTTGGGGCATGGTATAATGGTATCTGTGTGATCTTCATACTGTATACCAATTACTAACACTAGTCATTTGGTTGGGGTTGGTATAATGGTATCTGTGTGATTTTCATACTGAATACCAATTACTAACACTAGTCATTTGGTTGGGGTTGGTATAATGGTATCTGTGTGATCTTCATACTGTATACCAATTACTAACACTAGTCATTTGGTTGGGGGATGGTATAATGGTATCTGTGTGTTCTTCATACTGTATACCAATTACTAACACTAGTCATTTGGTTGGGGGATGGTATAATGGTGTCTGGTGTGATCTTCATACTGTATACCAATTACTAACACTAGTCACTTGGTTGGGGGATGGTATAATGGTATCTGTGTGATCTTCATACTATATACCAATTACTAACACTAGTCACTTGGTTGGGGTATGGTGTAATGGTATCTGTGTGTCCTTCATACTGTATACCAATTACTAACACTAGTCACTTGGTTGAGGGATGGTATAATGGTGCCTGGTGTGATCTTCATAATGTATACCAATTACTAACACTAGTCATTTGGTTGGGGGATGGTATAATGGTATCTGTGTGATCTTCATACTGTATACCAATTACTAACACTAGTCACTTGGTTGGGGATGGTATAATAGTATCTGTGTGATCTTCATACTGTATACCAATTACTAACACTAGTCATTTGGTTGGGGGATGGTATAATGGTGTCTGGTGTGATCTTCATAATATATACCAATTACTATCACTAGTTATTTGGTTGGGGGGTGGTATAATGGTGTCTGGTGTGATCTTCATACTGTAAACCAATTACTAACACTAGTCATTTGGTTGGGGTTGGTATAATGGTATCTGTGTGATTTTCATACTGAATACCAATTACTAACACTAGTCATTTGGTTGGGGTTGGTATAATGGTATCTATGTGATCTTCATACTGTATACCAATTACTAACACTAGTCATTTGGTTGGGGTTGGTATAATGGTATCTGTGTGATCTTCATACTGTATACCAATTACTAACACTAGTCACTTGGTTGGGGGATGGTATAATGGTATGTGTGTGATCTTCATACTGTATACCAATTACTAACACTAGTCACTTGGTTGGGGTATGGTGTAATGGTATCTGTGTGTTCTTCATACTGTATACCAATTACTAACACTAGTCACTTGGTTGGGGGATGGTATAATGGTGTCTGGTGTGATCTTCATACTGTATACCAATTACTAACACTAGTCATCTGGTTGGGGGATGGTATAATGGTATCTGTATGATCTTCGTACTGTTTACCAGTTACTAACACTAGTCATTTGGTTGAGGTTGGTATAATGGTATCTGTGTGATCTTCATACTGTATACCAATTACTAACACTAGTCACTTTGTTGGGGTTGGTATAATGGTATCTGTGTGATCTTCATACCGTATACCAATTACTAACACTAGTCACTTGGTTGGGGTATGGTGTAATGGTATCTGTGTGTTCTTCATACTGTATACAGGTTTCTAGAGTTAGTAACTTGGATGGGGGATGGTATAAATGGTATCTGTGTGATCATCATACTGTATACCAATTACTAACAGTAGTCACTTGGCTGGGGGACGGTAAAATGGTATCTGTGTGATCTTCATACTGTATACAAATTTGTAAAGCTAGTCACTTTGATGGGGGATGGTATAAATGGTATCTGTGTGTTCTTCATACTGTATACCAATTACTAACACTAGTCACTTGGTTGGGGTATGGTGTTATGGTATCTTTGTGTTCTTCATACTGTATACAAATTTCTAAAGCTAGTCACTTGGATGGGGGATGGTATAAATGGTATCTGTGTGTTCTTCATACTATATAACAATTACTAACACTAGTCACTTGATTGGGAGTTGGTATAATGGTACCTGTGTGTTATTCATACTGTATACTAATTACTAATATCAGTCACTTGGTTGGGGGTTGGTATAATTGTATCTGTGTGTTCTTCATACTGTATACCAATTACTAACATCAGTCACTTGGTTGGGGGATGGTATAATGGTATCTGTGTGTTCTTCGTACTGTATACAAATTTCTAAAGCTAGTCACTTGGATGGGGGATGGTATAAATGGTATCTGTGTGGTCTTCATACTTCATAACAATTACTAATGCTAGTCACTTGGTTGGGGGTTGGTATAATGGTATCTTTGTGTTCTTCATATGGTATTGCAATTACTAACAATAGTCACTTGGTTTGGGGATGGTATAATTGTATCTGTGTGTTCTTCATACTGTAAACGAATTACTAACACTAGTCACTTGGTTGTGGGTTGGTATAGTGGTATCTGTGTGTTCTTTATACTGTATACCAATTACTAATACTAGTTACTTTATTGGGGTTGGTATAATGGTATCTCTCTGTTCTTCATAATGTATATCAATTATTAACACTAGTCATTTGGTTGGGGTTGGTATAATGGTATCTGTGTGATCTTCATACTGTATACAAATTTCTAAAGCTAGTCACTTGGATGGGGGATGGTATAAATGGTATCTGTGTGTTCTTCATACTGTATAACAATTACTAATGCTAGTCACTTGATTGGGGGTTGGTATAATGGTATCTTTGTGTTCTTCATATGGTATAGCAATTACTAACAATAGTCACTTGGTTTGGGGATGGTATAATTGTTTCTGTGTGATCTTCATACTGTATACCAATTACTAACACTAGTCGGTTGGGGGATGGTATAATGGTGTCTGGTGTGATCTTCATAATGTACACCAATTACTAACACTAGTCACTTGGTTGGGGTATGGTGTAATGGTATCTGTGTGTTCTTCATACTGTACACCAATTACTAACACTAGCCACTTGGTTGGGGGATGGTATAATGGTATCTGTGTGATCTACATAATATATACCAATTACTAACACTAGTCATTTGGTTGGGGGATGGTATAATGTTGTCTGGTGTGATCTTCATACTGTATACCAATTACTAACATTAGTCATTTGGTTGGGGTTGGTATAATGGTATCTGTGTGATCTTCATACCGTATACCAATTACTAACACTATTCACTTGGTTGGGGTATGGTGTAATGGTATCTGTGTGTTCTTCATACTGTATACAAATTTCTAAAGCTATTAACTTGGATGGGGGATGGTATAAATGGTATATGTGTGATCATCATACTGTATACCAATTACTAATAGTAGTCACTTGGTTGGGGGACGGTAAACTAGTATCTATGTGATCTTCATACTGTATACAAATTTGTAAAGCTAGTCACTTTGATGGGGGATGGTATAATTGGTATCTGTGTGTTCTTCATACTGTATACCAATTACTAAAACTAGTCACTTGGTTGGGGGTTTGTATCTCTGTGTTTTTCAAACTGTATACGAATTACTAACACTAGTCACTTGGTTGGTGTATGGTGTAGTGGTATCTTTGTGTTCTTCATACTGTATACAAATTTCTAAAGCTAGTCACTTGGATGGGGAATGGTATAAATGGTATCTGTGTGTTCTTCATACTATATAACAATTACTAACACTAGTCACTTGATTGGGAGTTGGTATAATGGTACCTATGTGTTATTCATACTGTATACCAATTACTAACATCAGTCATTTGGTTGGGAGTTGGTATAATGGTATCTGTGTGTTCTTCATGCTGTATACCACCTACTAACAGCAATTACATTGTTGGGGGATGGTATAATGGTATCTGTGTGTTCTTCGTACTGTATACAAATTTCTAAAGCTAGTCACTTGGATGGGGGATGGTATAAATGGTATCTGTGTGTTCTTCATACTTTATAACAGTTACTAATGCTAGTCACTTGATTGGGACTTGGTATAATGGTATCTGTGTGTTCATTATACTGTATACCAGTTACTATCAGTTGTCACTTGGGTGGGGGATGGTATAATGGTATCCTTGTGTTCTTCATACTGTGTACTAATTACTATCATTAGTCCGTTGGTTGAGGGATGGTAAAATGGTATCTGTGAGTTTTTCATACTGTACACCAATTACTAACATCAGTCACTTGGTTGGGGGATGGCATAATGGTATCTGTGTGTTCTTCATACTGTATACTAATTACTAACACTAGTCACTTGGTTGGGGGTTGGTATAATGGTTAAGATGTTAGCCTCCCACTCAGAAGCTGCAGTGTTTGAGTCTCTCCTTTGGAAGGAAAATTGACTAGGCTTAAAGTAGCCGAGAAGGTCAGAAAGCTTAGTATGTATCTACGAAGACTATATTTTGTGACTTTGTTAATCAAACAAGCTAAACTGTAAATATTTTTTTAGTCTGTGAGGCAGGAACAGCCACGAGTGGCTACAATGCTGAACAACACCCTGTAGTTTGTCATTCCTCCAAGAACTTAAAACTTTCCTTTGCAATAGAATAAACAACCGTCTTGTACAGAATGATTAGTGCATCCTTCTGCCTTGCCAAAAGCAAGTTGCCTTCCTTAATTTCAGGTAAATAAACAATTTTCATAAATACCAAAAACAGACGGCAGATAAAAGTGAGATATATGAAAGATGGTACAGTCACTCTCAATTCATTAACTTTAGTAAGGATAGTGTTTTTGTAGAGAAGAAAGCTCCCTGCACCTGTACACTCTTGCAGTTAAATATATTCTAACTTCGAAATCCCACAACATGGCAGGCAGGGGTAAACAGCCTTGCTGCACTGCTCTGTTACTGTACATATGCAAATCACCACCACTGACTATTACCAAACACACCCTAAAGTAAATGCATTACCTCAGATTTTAGCACCTCTGTACACTCACACCTTATAACAGAGGATTGAGTGATGTCAGAGTTAGTATATATAATTAATGGGGGGCGGGGTTAATCCTCAGAGCATATGCTTGTCAAAGTTAATGTGTTGATGTATGGGGTGTGGATATTTTGGACACTTATTTTAGGATACTTTTTCCATATAAACTTGGTAAAAAGGCTTTATGACAACTTCTCCTATAGTGCAATCTCAGAGTTGCTACATATAATTTGCATGGATGCGGGGGGGTGCAGGGCCAACAGTTTTTTTTTTGTTTTTTTTTCAATAGGCTGCTGTTCAAGAAGTTGTATTGATTAGCTGACTTTCAATGTGTTGACTTTTCAGTATATTGACATATATATATATATATATATATATATATATATATATATATACACGTATACATATAGATATAGAAATAGATCCGTATAGATGTATACACCTATATCTATCTAATGTACATATAAATATATAGTGTGTGTCTGTGTGCACGTGTGCGTGTGTGTGTGTGTTTGTGTGTGAGTGTGTGTGTGTGTGTGTGTGTGTGTGTGTGTGTGTGTGTGTGTGTGTGTGTGTGTGTGTGTGTGTATATATATATATATATATATATATATATATATATATATATATATATATATATATATAGTTATATATTTATATATGGGTCCACTATGTAATTTTCAAAATACTGAAATCCCGAATTTCAGTATTTCAAAATTACATAGCCGAAAACTCAAAGTACTGAAACTGGCAGAAGCGTGAAATTCGAAATCCCGAAGCACGGAGATATTGAATTTCCGCTTCCACTGGTGCAGTGTATGCATGTATCAGTTGAATTTAGGTAAGTTTGTGTGTGTAAATGTGTTGGTTAGGGGCTTTAGTGTGTGTGTAAGTGTGTGTTGTTACTGTGATGTGTGTGTGTGTGAGGGATTGTAAGATGTGTGTGTGTGTGTGTGTGTGTGTGTGTGTGTGTGTGAGTTTCATTTGTGTTTTTGTTTGTGCGATCTCGGAGTTAGAATATATAAGTAGGGGGTGTGTGCAGGGGGGCTTGCCCCCCCTACTTATCTATAGTGTAGATGCATTTATTTGATTGTGGGGGGGAGTTTTGTGTTTGTTTATGTGTGTACTGTACGTGTAGCGTAGTTTCAGCATTTTGAATTTCGCAGTTGTGTATTTTCGGAATTGTGAATTGAGCTTGGGTTTTCGGCTATGTAATTTCAAAATAACGAAATTCGGGATTTCAGTATTTTGAGATTACAGATATATATATATATATGTGTGTGTGTGTGTGTGTGTGTATATATATATATATATATATATATATATATATATATATATATATATATATATATATATATACACACACACACACACACACACACACACACACATTTATTTATTCTATTTATTTATTTTATTTTACATTTAACCGGGATGATCCGATTGGATTAATGTCCATTTTCAGCGGCGGCCCGGGGAGAAAAGCTCCAAGGTACATGTACACAATACAATTATCAGAACAATTGTTTTATGGCATATACACCCAGCTTACGTTTATTCATAGGTTACAGAACAAAGCAATACAACACCACATAACACTTGAGGCTTAACTATCAATGCAAGAATGTATAAACAGGTAGTAACAGCATATTACCTGCAGGATTAAGAATACATTGAATAGTTTTAGTTATGGTTTTGACCATTGTGATATTGAGAGGGGTGACTGAAGAGAGGGCACTTATAGAGGAGAGGCTTGTGAGATGGACAGGGCGCTAGTCGTGGTTGGTACAGGGACATATCCAGTGTGATTTAAAGTCATATTTAATCTTGTTTTTGAATATGGTTAGTGAAGGTTCTAGGGTCAGGTCTGGTGGTAGTGAGTTCCATATCTTTTTGACAGAGTTAGCAAAGAGAGAGTCACCAGCAGCGTGGTTGGATTTTACTGTTTGAACTAGGAGTTTGGTGGAGGAGCAGAGTGATTGATTGTTGCTGTAGGGGCAGATCATGTTTTTTAGGGCAGAGGTATTTTCTGGCCAGTGGAGGAGTTTATGGGCAACTATGAGCCAGTTGAGTTGTAGAAGGTGAGGTAGTTCAAGCCAACCTAGGAGATTTAGGTTGTGGCAGTGGTGGGTTCAGTAGGATGTACCAGTAGCAAATCTGGCGATATGGTTGTAACAAGAGGATAATTTACTGAGATCAATTTTGCTCAGGTAAGTGAAAAGAGGAGAGGCATAGAGAAGGGTAGATAGTAGATGGTAGCAGGCAATTGCAATTCTTGTGGGTGGGGTGAGGAATGATTTGATCCTATAGAGAGAGCCAAGTTTTTTATTGGTAGTTTTTATAGTTTTATTGATGTGCATGTCGAACCTGAGATTGTTCTCAGTTGTGACACCCAAGAGTTTAGTTTGAGTTTCTGGGGAGATAATGGTCCCATTACTAGCTGCTATGCTGAAGGGTGCTGGGGTGGAGCTATGAGTAGGGGAGAAGAGGAGTAACTTCGTTTTGTTGGGATTTAGGATTAGACGTTGGTTTAGTAACCATTTTTCAACCAAGTTAAAGGTATTTTGGATTATTGTGGTAAGATTTGTTGGGTTGGTGGCAGAACAAATCAAGGTGGAGTCGTCTGCATATTGAATGCAGGCAGCCTCTGGTATGATTGTGCTAAGATAATTTATAAAGATGAAGAAGAGAAGGGGACCTAGTATTGAGCCCTGGGGGACTCCTAGTCTGATGGGAGGCATGAGGATAGTTTACCCTGCCACAGGACAGCTTGCTGCCTGCCTTGTAGGTAGGAATCAAACCATTGGAGTGCCTGATTGTCTAATGTGAAGGTCTTCGAGGTGTTCATTAGCATTTTGTGATCGACCATGTCAAAAGCCTTGGAGAGGTCTAGGAAGAGTGCAGAGGAAAGTTTGTTATTGTTATGGTTGGGGTTTATAATGCTAGTAAAAAAGAGGAGGCCTGATGTAGTGCTGTGATTTGGTCTAAAACCATGTTCAGAGCTGGAGAGTAGTTTGTTCTGTGTGAGATATTTCATGAGTTGAATGTGAACACACTTCTCCATAATTTTAGCTAGTGGTGAGAAAATAGCTATGAGCCTGTAATTAGACAGTTCGGTGGAACTGCCCCCCTTATGAAGAGATATGACATGTGAGATTTTCCATATGGTGGGGATGGAGGCTTCTGATATGGTTCAGTTGATTAGAATTGAGATGGGGTATGCAATTGCATCTGCAGCCTTTTGTAGGTAGTCAGCTGGAAGGAGGTCAGCAGCCAGAGTGGTGGGTTTTAGTTTCCTAAGTAGGGCCTTAATGAGTTGAATGGGCACTGGTTGGAATATATTTATGTATACATACACACACACACACACACACACACACACACACACACACACACACACACACACACACACACACACACACACATATGTATATATTATTAATGGTATTAATACATTTAAGATTAAATCTGTGATTGCTAAGTATTGGTTAGGTGCTAAGTAAGGTTGGAATATATTTATGTATACATATACACACACATATGTATATATTATTTATGGTACTAATACATTTAAGATGAAATCTGTGATTGCTATGTATTGGTATCTTAACTGAGCACAGATTTTTTTCAACTTTATATTCTTACAAGAAAAGAAAGAAATATAGGACATTTTTTTTGGCAAACAAAAATCCATTCAGTTTGAATCAAACTTCTGGTAATGCACTTAAGGGATGTTCCCCATGTATGAATTGTTCTTTGTGTAATACAATTTGTAAGGCAACATTTTTAATTCTGTTAATACTGCAAATACATTTGAGAAATGTCACCTTATTACTTGCAGTACAGAGTGGTTAGTATACATGGCAGTCTGTACATGCAGTGATTTTATGTGGTGCAGAAAAAGCAACCATGGAAACAACATGTGTCACTACATTTGAGTGACACTATGTGCAAAAGAAATTGTAGGGCACTGTTCAGACATCTTTTAAAGCATCTAACAGCTTATTTTATTTTATAGGTACTGATAAAGTTGACATAGTACACAGTCATAACTCTACTTGGGTGAGAACCTTAAACAATAAAGAATAAATGTGGATACTTAATTTAGGGGGTGTTGTACTCACCTAGTCATGAAGTACTATGAGATGAATTATTTTTTTTTCTGATAGTGATTTTATTATTTACTGTTTGTAATTTATTGCTATAGAACATATTTTTGTATTTAATAATCTTGTATTTATGACCCTAGTAATATCTAATTATAGGTTTTTGTCTTACCACTTAGATGACACAAAGTCATATATGCATTGGGATTTGCCTCTATTAATTTAAATGTAGTAAGTAAGTCAGGTATTGGGAATTAAATGCTTACGCTTATATATACTTGTTGGTATTTATTATAATATTTTTGCATTCAAGTATACAGGATGCTTTTTAATGTATGTTTTCCTTTAAGGAGGTGATATGATCATATTTGATTTTATATCTATATATCTATATATCTATCTATATATATATATATATATATATATATATATATATGTGTGTGTGTATGTGTGTTGAAACTGGACAGCATAATACTGACAAGGCCAAATAGTCAGCAAAACCATGGCCTTGTTCTGTCTGTTACATTGTGCTAGAACTGTGTTTTCTATGATATATAGTGTGACACAAGGAAATACTGCCAGCCCAGCTAGCTGGAATTTTATAAATAATTGTATGTCATTTGAAAATATTAATATGATTTATATAGAAGTGTGACAGAAGGAGACACTGCCAGCCCAGTTATCTGGAATTTTGTAAACAGTTATATGCCATTTGCGAATATTAGCATGATGCAATTGCTTGTGTTACCAAAAGTATTAGAAGCATATGTTATGTGTATATTAAACTACTGGTGCAGAAGTGTATGTTGAACAGGGTTTATACAGTACTGAGCTTCAAGAGTGTGTCCACAGTGTACCTTACTGGAAAAGAACAATAATGTATATAAACTATACATATCTGTATACAGTATCTTTGTAAATGTATAGGTTTTAATAGTAGAATCTGGAACATACAGAGTTAACTTGCAAAACTTCAATAAAATAAGGCGAAATTGAATTGTTTTACAGTTGTGTTATAAAAGTAAATTTCAGTGCAGAAAGAAGACAGGATGTCTAGAACTGGGGTGCCTTCTGCATTGTTTTGTAAGTATTTTATTGTTTCATGTCTCATCTCTTACTAAAGAGATTCATTGAGCTGTAGCCGTGAATGTTCTTCTACCTAGACTTGAATACAGATTACCCATAATACCCTTGGGATCATGTGATACCACATAGCTACAAAATGTAGAAAATAGAACCCTCCTCTGATGTATTAACCTTTTCAAGTAGATTTGAACACCACTGCACCACTGTCACCAAAGGAAAGCTGCAACCAGTTATTGTTAGGGCTACTCTGCTCCGTCATACACTAACTTATAAACTTCTCAAACAAGGATACTGTCCCACTCTGCTCAATTAATTGCATAGCAAAACCTCCAACTACTCTCTTTGAAACTCAGGCTTGCTGGAACTCTTTACCTGAACCCATCATGTTGGCACATAGCCTAGTCTTATTCAAGAAGTCACTTCATTGCCAGTTGCTTGAACAAAACATGCACACTTGCTTCAGAGATACTGGTTACTATATTTTCTGCCTCTCTGAGCTATCTCTTCTCCTGTTCTATATATTTGTATTCTTTTATCATTACCTTTGTATATCCCCCTCCTCTTAGGAATCTCTCACCCAATTGTTCCACAAATGCTCTATAATTTCTTCATAAGATATGGGGAGTAACACAGCTCTGAGAACTACTTTACAGAAAGAAACTTATTGACTTTTCCCATAGTTGTTTTATTATTAACTTTATAATAATCCATGCTGTAGTGTGCTTATTTCATGCCTATGCTATCATACACAAACTCTGCTGATTGCATTATTCTGCATTATGTTTGGAATTTTTATTAGCACATGTTTTTTTTACTTTAAATATTAAGTTTAAGACAAATGTTTATTCTATACTTAATGTAGTTTGTAAATGTCTGCTTTTTGCATTACCCCTGCTTCTGCAACATATTTCAGAATTCATGGTTATGCATACCTCTCAACCTCTTAGCACAAGAATTCTGGACAAGCTTAAAATAGTTGGGAGGAGCAAAAGTCCAAAAATAGGGACAGATTTTAAATACTCTGCTCTTATGAACTTAGAAAGTTACTAAAACAATAGAATTTGTGCTAGCATGCATTTTCTGAAACATATGAAGTTTGAAACTAAAACATATGCCATTATTTAATAACTTTAATCCTGACTGATTTGTCAGAAAACTAAAAATTTTATGAGGAGCATACCAAAAATATGAGGCAGCAGTCTGGACATTCTGTGAAAATCTGTACAGTTGAGTTGTATGTTTTTAATGCATGTATGCTGTTTTGGCTACTTTGGCATATGTCACGGTGGAAAAGGGTCCCCCAAACCAGTCCACCTATCCGGTTAACAAACATTAAATAAATAAATGTTATGTTGTGTTTCACCACCAAATCATGAATGAATTGGATTAAGGATTTGCAAAAGTTTATTTTATTCATTTTATTTTTATTTGTTTACCAGGGCAGAGCACTGATCTCCATGGACCTTTTTCAGACTCAGCCCAGGAGCGCTGTCTGGTTAAGTAACTTGCTCAGAGTCAAAACGTTAGGGAATGGAACCTGATGGAATCAAACCCGGGACCACAGCAAACAGCTGATTAACAGCTCCTTAATCCTCTGTGCTTCAAGAAAACTCTAAAAGCTGTGAGTCCTGATGGAAAGTCCCTATAACATAATGCAGGTAATTATCAACATACCTTGCATGTGATGTGACCCCCAGTATTGAGGCAGCAGTGTTATTTTTTAGCGATAATGTGTGATATAGACTGGGCTTGGTGTACCAAGACATGCAATAAGTGCACGAACTGCAGATGTGACTTATGAATGAGACTCCATTCAAAGCTCTTACATCAGGTAGGTATATACTAATCAGGGGTGTGATACCAGGAAATGACAATTTGGCCAAGTTGTTTCAAGGACTGGGCCTCTAAGTTTTACTGTTGGTATGGGACATGGTAAATAGAGAAGACATACCACATAGTTAAAGTTCCTCAGACAAACAGATAATCCAAGGCCAATTGTTGCACCTTTTTGTTTAGAACTATCTGTCAAGCAAGATGATTTCAAAAAATGGTGACCACTACTGCCTAACTTTGCACAGCAAAACTCAACAATCAAACCCATACCCCCAAAACAGATATGTGTCAAGATCTTCAAACAAAGAATTATCAGTTTTGAGCTCGGGTTAGGATGGTGCACCAGACCCCTGACCAGCCAGGGAAGGCTGACTAAATTCATCTCATATTGTCAAGTAACCACAATGCTGTTGCCACACCATCTGCATCACAAAACCCACTGAAAGGCCTGTCCAGCTTACTGTTCTAACCTAGTGGGACCACAGAGATGCAATTCCTGAGATGGTACTTTTAAGCACAGCTAAATGTATGATGCTAGTGAAAAACGTGTTTAATTTGAGAAATGTACACATGTAAATATTTATTGTTGCTTACATTGCAAAGTTCCAGTAAGCCCTGCAGTTATTTTGTATGTAATGTTCAAGAAACAAAACCAAAATTAAATGCTTCATAGTTCTGGTAATTTGTGTTTGAGGATGTTGGTTCAGACAAAGTGATACCAATATCACTTAGATGTAATGGGATCCTATCTCACCTACATTCATAACTGATGGGTTCGGCTCCGACTCGGCCACTATATACTAGAACGAAGTCTCTAATTGGCTGGGCTACCCCTTATCCCAGAATGCACCACGCCTGCTTCCCCAGATCTCGTTTGCCGCTTTTCAAGCTAGACGTGGTCTCGACTTGGCTGGAGCGTTTTTTTTTATTACTTTTTGGTCTTTTGACCTAGGGTTTTCTTCACTAATTTAACAAACAGCTGTTTTAACAGCTTTACGTGTGTGTGTGAACCTGTTTTGGTGTGATTGGTTGTTGGTATTTTTTTCTACATACCGGGCAAGGCCCATTTAAGTTAGAGGGCCCTTGCCCTTATTTGTGTGTGGGTGTACTGATTTTGTCTCTACTGTACATCCTGATTTATCGGGCTAAGCCCGTTTAAGTTAGAGGGCTTCTGCCCGTTTTGTGTTCTGTATCTCGGGCCAGTCCCGTTTTTGAGTCAAGGGCTCGTGCCCTACTTTAAGGTTTGCTTTTCGTTGTGGAAATACTTGTGTGATAGCATGTCGAAAGAGCAGAAGTCTGGTTTTAAAAAGTGCACCAAGTGCAACTACAAAATGTCTCTTACTGATAGCCATGCTGTTTGCGTATATTGTTTAGGACCGAAACATTTGCAGGAAACATGTAGTGTTTGTCATGCTTTTTCCTCTAGGGTCCTTCAAGAATGTAAAAATAAATTGATCCTTAAGGGCCTTATTAAGCCCTCCTTTGAGGAAGCTTTGGCTTCTCCTTCCTCTCTAGCTTCTAAAAAGAAAAGGTCGTCGGCTCCGACCAGTCCGTCGGAACCAACTTCCAAGAAGCATAGGCCGACCTCTTCTTCCTCTGCTCCAATGGCTTCGGAGCCTCGGGTGGAAGGGTCTGCCTCGACACCTCTTTCCTCGGCTCCATTGGTGTCGGAGCCGCAGGTTGGGGGATCAAAAGGCGAATCACCTGCTTCGGCTCCTTTGGTCTCGGAGCCGTTGGAAGTGTGCAGCTCAGACTCTCCCGGCCCCGAAGTCCCCTTCGGCGCCGATGCTTATTCATACGGTTCCGGATCCGGTGCCGATGGTGTTGGAGCCGTTTCGGAGCCGGTCCCCTGGTCTATCGGAGCCAAGAGAGAAGTCGTCTCGGCCCCCATCTATTTCCTCTAAATCCTCCAGGTTGTCAGACTCAGATTTGGACAGAGTTATCCAGAGGCTTTTCCAGTCCCGGTTTTGCAAAAATGGTCTCGGCTCCAGCCCACTCGGCTCCGGAGCCGGTCCCCACTTCGACGCATCCGATTCCTCCTCCAACCTCCTTGGAGCCGTTGGAGTTGGTGATGGTAGAGCGGAGCAGAGTTGTCCAGTCGGAACCGAGACTCCCTTGGAGCTTCTCAGTTCCGACCATCATTCCTACCCTGTCCTCGGCGTCAGGGTTCGGTACCGGTACTTCCTCGGTCGGGGCCGAGGGGAACACTTTGGAACTGGTAGCTTCGATGCCTAGTCTTCCCCTTGGAGCATCGGCTGCAGGGATTGCCGGTACCATTGTGGTCTCTCAGCCGGTGTCCTCCGTAGAGTCTGGAGGTCCTGCTTTTGAGGCCATGAGGAGTGCACTGGCCATGTCCTTGCCGGCTCAGCAAGTCTCTACCTCACCGTCCCTAGACTTGGGAACTGGTGCTTCTGGTGTGCTTCATTCCCATGACAGTGGGGCCCTAGGGCCTGAGGATACCCCCTTGGGGGGTTCCCTTCTCCCGGGAGGTCCTTCTGAATCCGCTTCAGATGAACCTCCAAGAAAAAAATTGTGCAAGAGGAAGCACATTGACTCCCAGGATGAGTCTATCACATCAGATACTGACCTCGATGATGCGGAGGGGTCCCCAAAATCATCCTTGGATGACGTCTCATTCTCAGATATCCTCGAGATCCTGAGACAGAGAGGCGATTGGCTGTCCAAAACCCCTTCTGCAGAGGAGTCAGTTTTCCTCAAGGCTTTTGGGGCCCAGCCCTCCGCCTCTTGGGTGTCTCCACCCTTCGATGAATTACTAGATTTAGTTTCTCGAAGGGTGTGGGAACACCCTGACACTGTGGAACCAGTGCCCGCCAGGCCTAACAAGTTCCTCTCAGCCCCTCCTCAAAAGGAATTTTTGACTAAAGGAGTTGCAGTAGATGCGATGGTGGTGGCATCTGCCACTCAGCAGGACGTGGCAGAGGCTTCAACATCTATTCACCCTCCTAATAAGGATTCCAGGAGCATGGATAGGTGCAGGAAGCGTGCTTTCTTCAGCGGCCTTTACCCTGCGGTCACTGAATTATCTTTGTAATTTTACCAGGCTCCAAAGGGACCTCCTCAAAGAGTTAGGTGAGTCTCTTACGGGTAATCTTCCTGAGGCGTTAGCCCAAACTGTTGGCACCCAGATGACTACCCTATCTTCGATAGTCAACTCGTCCATGAGGCTCATATCATATGCAGCCGAAGGGGCGAGTAGAGCAGCGGGAACAGGCGTGGCTCTTAGAAGACATGCCTGGTTATGCTTGTGTCCCTTTGCGGAGGCCTTTAAGTCTTCCTTCACTGACGCCCCCTTTGATGGGTCCTCCCTGTATGGACCCAAGGTGAAGGACACACTGACTCGGTGCGAGCAGGAGGGCAAGACCTTGACTGCCATAGGGGCCTGTTTTTCCGCTCGCTCTAGACCTTACCCCAAGGCCCAGAGAGGAGGGAAAATGTGGTTCAGGAAATCTCAAAGGTCTTTCCCTACTCCACCAAGTGATCTCCCCTCTAGAGGCAGGGGGGGATTCAGGAAGACGCCGCCCCAGAGGCGGCAGAGGCCCCCGTAACTCTGGAGACTGCGATTCCTTTCGTGGTCCATCCTACGCTCACCGTCCCTGAGACGTGGCCCGACTGTGCATCTCCGGAGCCAGTCGGGGGTCGCTTTGTGGAACACCCGCAGGCTTGGGAATCTATCACCAAGGATCAGTGGGTGCTCCGAACCATAACCGGAGGCTATCTCATCCCTTTCATCAAGACCCCCCCCTCTTCCTATCAGGAAAATCCCGGATGTGCCACCCAGTCAGCGGGATCAAGCAGCGGTCGAGGTTTCAAAGCTGCTTAGAAAAGGAGTCATCCAGCCTGTCCCCGCCGACCAGATCGGATCAGGAACTTACTCAAGACTATTTTTGGTGCCAAAAAAGACAGGGGACTTAAGGCCCATTTTGGACCTCAGATCATTGAATTGCTTTGTAAAAAAATCCAAATTCCGAATGGTCACCCTTCAGTCCATTCTCCCGTTACTGGAGAAGGATGTCTGGATGTGCTCCATAGATCTCAAGGACTGCTTACTATCACATTCTGATGTCAAGAGTCCAGGAGTCATTTACGCTTCCGCCTGGGAGCCAGTCATTTCCAGTTCCGAGCACTGCCCTTTGGTCTCACCACAGCCCCCAGGGTGTTCACCAAGTGTCTGGCAGTAGTGACAGCTCACTTGAGAAGTCTAGGATTCCAAGTGTTTCCCTATCTAGATGACTGGCTCCTTACTGCCACCTCCAAGCATCTATTAGTTCGGGCGCTTATGACCACAGTCAGTTTGGGTCATTCACTAGGAATCACGTTCAGTTGGGGAAAATCTGTGCTGCAGCCGTCTCAGCGTATTACCTTTATAGGCGCAGAGTTAGACACAGGAAGAATGCAGGCATTCTTGCCGGTAGAAAGGATTCAGGTCCTGCAGTCTCAGGTTCAAACCTTGTTACCCAGATCACGAGTTCAGGCCAGACTGATTCTGCAGTTATTGGGCACAATGGCCTCGACTATTCTTCTAGTCCCCTTAGCCAGGCTGCACATGCAGGTGCTGCAATGGCTACTGTCGGTTCAATGGTCCTTTCAGGAACTCCCCTTGAACCATTTGGTCCAGATTATGGAAATTTGCCGTCGGGACCTACGTTGGTGGCTGCTTCGGTCCAACCTGGACCAGGGGTGACCCTTTGCCCTTCAGCCTCCCGTCACCACGGTGACCACAGATGCCTCCCAGATAGGGTGGGGGGGTCATTATCTGGACAGGTCTGTCCAAGGCACGGGGCAGGTTCACGAAACGCACTTACATATCAATATCCTGGAAATGAGAACGGTGTTACTGGCGTTGCAAGCACTTCATCATGCTCTTCCCCGGGGTACTATTGTGATTCTATCTGACAACATGTCGGTAGTCTGGTACATAAACAAGCAAGGCGGAACCAGGTCCTACCCTCTTTGCCGAGAGGCCATGAGAGTGTGGCATTGGGCGATTTCTGCAAGCGTTTCCTAGTGGCAACGCACATTCCGGGGAAATCCAATGTGATTGCAGACAGGCTGAGCAGGACTTTCCTGTTGCCCCACGAGTGGTCCCTCAATGACAGGGTGGCTGCAAACATCTTTGCCAAGTGGGGCCTCCCTTGTTGTGACTTGTTCGCCAGCCCTCACAATGCGAAATGCAGGGAGTTCTTCACTCTGACTCCCTCTCAGGGGCAGATTCCCAGGGATGCTCTAGCTCACAGTTGGCCCCCTGGTCTACTTTATGCCTTCCCTCCAGTTCCCCTTCTCCCGAAGGTGATACAGAAGGTGATTTATCTAGGAAGCGACATGATTTTGATCGCTCCACACTGGCCTCGTCAGGTTTGGTTCCCCTTCCTTCTGAGATATGCGGTGGAAGGCCCATGGTTTCTGGACCTGGTGCCCGACCTGTTAACTCATCAGTTGGGACAGTCTCACCGATCCCTCAGCTCCTTGAGGTTGGCCGCTTGGTTACTCCACTTCCAACCTTAGTCAGAGATAACTCTCTTTCTCCAGAAGTCATCCACATTTTGTCCTCTTCTCACAAACCTTCCACTATTAAACTGTATTCCAGCAAATGGAAGAGGTTTGCTCTTTGGGCCCAGCAATGAGGTATAGATCCCCTTACCGCCCCAGTACCTCAGGTTTTAGAATTCCTGGCTTCTTTGTTTTATTTGGGCTCTTCAGTTTCCACAATTAAAGTCCAACTGGTGGCTATCTCTAATTTTCATGTCTCTTTTGAGCCTTCCTTAATGGCAAACAGGCTTTGCAAATCTTTCCTTAAAGGAGCGTGGCTCCTTCGGCTCCCAATAGCCCATCCTGTGCCCCCTTGGGACCTGAATATGGTTCTAGCTTCTTTAACTGCCCACCTCTTTGAACCAGCAGCTACTTGTGATATAAAATTTCTATCTTGGAAAACCGCCTTTTTGGTGGCAATAACCTCTATAGCGGGTCTCAGAGCTTCAGGCTCTCTGTTCTAATCCTCCTTATTTGACCTTTCACAAAGACAGTGTCCCTCAAGTTAAATGCCTCTTTCTTGCCCAAGGTAGCATCCCCCTTATGCATTCAACAATCCTTGGAGCTCCTGTGTTTTTTCCCAAATTCTCCAATAGCGCAGAATATATTTTCCATCAGTTGGATGTTCACAGACAACTGCATTTTTATTTAAGTAGGACCAATCAGACATGAAAGTCAGATCAGCTGTTTGTGTCCTTTATGAAAATAGGTTGGGTCAACGGTGGCTAAAACCACCATAGCCAAATGGATTAAAGATTGCATCTCCTTCATTTATTCACGGTCCGGCAAAGAGCTACCCTTCCCAGTCAGGGCTCATTCTACCAGGGCAATGGCTACTTTTGTAGCATTCCACTCCAAATTATCGATAGATGATATCTGTGCGCCGCTACCTGGACTTCTCCGCACACCTTCATTTCTCATTACAAGATAGATGTGGCTTCGAGGTAGAGCTTCCTTTGGTTCCACAGTTCTCAGGAGTGTTTTCCAATGAGCCACCCAGGATTTAGGTGCTAGGGACGCTGTCCCATCAGTTATGAATGTAGGCGAGATAGGATCCCATTACATCTTTTAGTTATGTACTTACCATAACCCGGATGTATGGGATCCATCTCACCATTCATTCGCATTCCCCTCCTTCCCCCTTCCCATTGGATTTAGAGGGAATGTTGCTACTTACTGAGTTTTTCTCTTGAAGGACTTTAGTTTGTTACAGTTGCTGGTATGTCTCTGTGTCTGGATGTAGGTATGAAAGCGAACAAACAAGATCTGGGGAAGCAGGCGTGGTGCATTCTGGGATAAGGGGTAGCCCAGCCAATTAGAGACTTCGTTCTAGTATATAGTGGCCGAGTCGGAGCCGATGGATCGGCTCCGAACCCATCAGTTATGAATGTAGGCGAGATGGATCCCATACATCCGAAGTTATGGTAAGTACATAACTAAAAGTTTGTGTACAAGAGACCATGTATGTTCACAACTTACAATATTAAGTGAGAGGCCTACTGTTGATGCTCCTAATTATGTATATATGTAGAATATAAGTGTTTGCGTGTGTGTGTGTGTGTGTGTGTGTGTGTGTGTGTGTGTGTAAGAGTGTGTGTGTGTGTGTGTGTGTGTGTGTGTGTGTGTGTGTGTGTGTGTGTGTACGAGTGTGTGTGTGTGTGTGTGTGTGTGTGTGTGTGTGTGTGTGTGTGTGTGTGTGTGTGTGTGTGTGTGTATGTGTGTGTGTGTGTGTGTGTGTGTGTGTGTGTGTGTGTGTGTGTGTGTGTGTGTGTGTGTGTGTGTGTGTGTGTGTGTGTGTGTGTGTGTGTGTGTGTGTGTGTGTGTGTGTGTGTGTGTGTGTGTGTGTGTGTGTGTGTGTACCTGTGTGTATGTGTGTGTGTGTGTGTGTGTGTGTGTGTGTATGTGTGTGTGTGTGTGTGTGTGTGTGTGTGTGCATGCTCCTTTTGAAATTCCTAAAACTGTAACTGTAATTCTTAGAATAACAGAACTGCTAATGTGGGCAATATAAACAAAGTTGAAGTTGAGGCCTGACAGTTTAACAGAAAGGATTAAACCTATAAGACTATGAGCAACCAGCCAGTTTCAATTACTAGTACTGGGTTTGGTTCTATCAGTCTCCATTTATATGATGTATCAGTCTGAGCAAGTCACTTAACTAGATTCTACTCTTTGGCCTGAAGTGAATATGGGCCTTTAATCAGTTAATCAAAAATATACATATAAATCATGCATACAGTACTAAACAGTGGGACTGCCGCTTATGATGTGGGTGTGGGAGAACATAGTGAGTGCACCCTGGAACACATTCATGGTGTGGCCCTGGCTCAGGGCACCAGTGTATTCCTGAATTGGTAAGTAAATGGTTCAGTACAGCAGTGCTGATTTCACATATACTTAAGCACTTTATATGTAAAGCTATGCTGTGAAAATTGTATTACAGTTTAAGTCAAGCATTATTTAACTATGGGTTCATGAAGTTTTTGGCCGGGAAATGCTTCAGTTTGCACATTTTCAGTGCCAAGTACATGATGTTCATAAGTTTATACTTGGAAACTGTGACCCACAAAACTAAATGTAGAAATTCACAGTTAAAGCCATGCCACCAGCTATTAGGTAAAGAGACATTAGAAGATAATTGTCTTATTTACAACCGAGGTTTTCCATTTGAAGGAAAATAAACAATTAGAAGCAAGGCTTCAAAGTGTAATGACACCATTGGGAAAAACAGGCTGCGCAGAAAATTGCAACAGCCTGTTAGGTTGAAGACTATTAACTCTAGAGCTGCATAAAACATAGATAGGGACACAGATGTACATATCAGGTAAGATATGTATACCTGAAATGCATCAGAGCAAACTCAGACTCCCCAAAAGGTCACAGTGTACACCACTTTGTGCGACTAGTATCTGTAGTTACGTACAAATATATAGGTGTGATAATAAAAGGAAAAGTGATAGCAGTATCAGACCATCCATGTAAGTTAACCATGTATGAACCAGCTAGAGTTCATGGAATTCATACACAACATATTAATTTTCATAACAGCTTGTCAAATAAAACAGTTTAAGGCAGCACAACATGCAATCGGATTTGCCAGATCCTTGGTTTCAGCTGTTGTATTTGTGTAGTGCTTTGTGGTAGCGATCACTGTTATTTGTGTAGTGCTTTGTGGTAGCGATCGCTGTTATTTGTGTAGTGCTTTGTGGTAGCGATCGCTGTTGTGTAGCATACACTGGTGCTGTCGATAGTATACATTTCCCAAAAGTAATAATGAGATTATTTTGTTTATTTATATGTTTAGATTCGTTCATAGGTATATACTAGGCCAACGACCACTATGGCCCTAATAAGCCTAGCTGTGCAACCCAAATGTAACTCACAAATTTGATTTATATTTGATTTATAGGTGGAGATTTACTGACTGCCTCTATCCATCAGAGAAATAGGAGTCAGAGCAGGGGTGAATGTATGATTATCCATCCACTGGTCCAAGTTGTATTTAATTACAGTTAGAGAAGAACTCTGCTTCACATGGATGGAGAGCTGTTCGAGAGAATGGGAATTCTTTGATAAACATATCTGTTTCTCCATGTTCTATTTATGTCACAATTAATCTAGTAGTTCTGATGCTGTTTGTTTTGCAGATGTTCAAAAGGTTCATCAAAACAGGGTCCAGGGATGCCTTAAATGCCAAGCAAAGATCACCTCTCAAAGTCTGTATGATACTGAATAAAGATACAGGGCTTTGAAGAGGTCAGCATAGGACATCGTGTTTACTCCCTGCATTCTTTTTGTAAGAATCTTTGTGGATGTTGAAGTTGCTGCATGTGTCTGATCAGGTACACACTATAAGGGTCATTATACTCTAGTATGGGTCTGAGGAATGGTGTGTACAGTGTTATGAGGACCTCTCTGGACCTAGATGCCATGCCCTTTGCTTATATATTGAGCAACACAGAAGGATTTTCTTACCATCTTGATTACATACTGGTCAAATGCTAGGTTACTCTCTACATGAGTTCCCAGATCCCTGACTAGGGAATTAACTTTTAATGGTGTTTTATTGATGACATAATTACCCAGTATGATAGACTATGTAAAAGTGCTATAATGCATTTCTTGGTATTGAGTTTTAAGCCATGGCTTTGGCACCAAGCATTTATCTGCATTAGACCTTCCTGAAGGGTGTTCTCCTCTTGGGGAGAGGGGTATTCCATGACTGCTTCCAATCATCTGAAAACTTGGTCAGCCAAAGACCTTTCACATTGGCTTTGACATGTGAGAAGTAGATACCAAAGAGGAATGGAGCCAGCATAGTGCCCCAGAAGACTCCACTGGTGATCGGCCGGTGGCCTTACCGATTCTAACCTCTTGGATCCTATCAGTGAGCAGCTAGTTATCCAGCATGTTATGAAGAGGTTTATATGTAGTTCCATACGTTTGTTGACAATGCCTGATAGGGGTCTTGTATCAAATTCTTTAGCCAGATTTAGATAGGCAGTGCGCACCATTTTCCCCACATCCATTGCCTTAGTGACCTTTTCAATGTCCACCAGATTCAGTAAACATGACCTTCCTTTGACAAAGCCAAGCTGGGATGGATCCAGTGTCTGAGGTCTCCTATGTCCTTGTTGATAATTTCCATGATAATTCTTTCAAATGCTTTGCAAATAAGACTAGTCAGACTAATGGATCTGTAGTTTCCAGGATCTATACTCCCCTTATAGAGAGGGATGACCACTGCAGTCCTGCATTCACGTGGCGCAAAGCCTGTTTTAAGATTATAGTTAAATAATGACTCTAGGGGTCAAGATAACTCATATTTTAGATTATTCAGCAGGCATCCTGGGATCGTATCAGGGTCCACTGAGGCCATTTCTTGGCTTTAGTGAGTGCAGCCAGTACATGCTTCCAAGTTATAATTGGAGGGTTATGTTTGAGGAGATTTTTGAGAGGGTGTTTGAGAGTGAGATGGAGGTAACATTTGTTAACCAGATAAGTGCAATGGTCTGAAGACCCTTTTCAGGCATAAGTTCTGATGAAGACCACATTAAAGACAAAATTACTTAACTGAATTTTATAAAGCTAGTGTTTTAGCTACAAAGTGATTTTAATAAACTAAATGATTTAGCTGCAGCTTTGTGGCCTGTAGATGGTTCTTTCAGTTCTTTGGTGTATAATGTGGACTCTGACCATTAGGTTTATCGTTTTGGCTTGAAAAAATTGAAATGACAGAGTTATGACTGGTGTAAAGGAAAGTGGGGAAATTGTATAAAAATAAGCAGTAATATACCCCGGTGTAGAGAATGATGTAGAAAAAGGGGTGAGAAGATAAACGCTGACAGAATTTCAGCATGACTACCGCTCATACTATCATAGTCCATATAAACCTGTAGTGCCCTATAAAGCTTAGGGGATAGTTAAAGACAGTACACAAAGTGGTGTGTATAGTGGAGGGGGATTAATGATTAATGGTTAAGGAAAAGAACAGAGGAGATGGAGGGTAAGCATATGAGAAGTGGAGTTTTAACTGTATGGAAATGACTTGTGTAATCTTACAGGCTACAGGTATTGCTGTCAGGAAAGAGGTACCATTGCTGCAACAGTGAAGCTGGGGGTCAGACATGATGGTCAAAGAAGTGACACTGGGAAGATCTTGAGGTGGGTATCTGATACCCTGATGAATTTTTTTTCCCTGTACTCTGCTGCTGGTTTGGAAAACAATCTTTTAAAACTTGTCAGGATGTATGGTGGCTTTAAAGGAAGTTAGAATCAACATTTCTGAGGGAGCAAGATAGGCTGCTGCATTGGACAGAATGCTTAAGCAAGGAACAATAGTGGCCATTCAGCAAATTATAGGTAAATATATTGAGTAGAAAGGAGGCTGTACCTTCCACTGGGAGTCAGTTTAATTTTTTTCCAGGTAAAAGTTAGTGGGGGTCCTGAGAAGCACTGAGATGAATGAAATATAGCACTTTCTTTTCTGTCTTTTAGAAAATGCGTTTTGAAGGAAATGTTAGGTTATGAAAGGGAGACGCTATTCTTGAATGAGAACATTAATAGAATAGCTTGCTTCGATTCTCTTATAAGGCGGTTGGAAATTTTGTAGACTACTCTGAACTGTTTCTTTTCTGCTTGAATTTGTATGTGCGGTAGAAATGACTTGAGGTTTTAGTCAAACAGAAGACCCAGATATTTTTATTGTATGATATAGTGTGTGAACAGGGTCAAGGATGTGAAGGTTTTGTGTTGAGGTCAACCTCCTGTGTGTCCCAAATAGCATCCATGATGATTTGTTTGCATTTAGTGTTAGTTTGTTACTGCACATCTAATTTCAGGGTGTTCTAAAGTTTTGCTTCAATAATTTAGTGATTTCATTATGAGATGCAGATGTTTTGGTGATGGCAATGTCATTGGCATATAAAATAATATTTAGGTTGGGTATGCAAAAGGAAGATCATTGATGAATCATGAGAACATCAGTGGTCCTGACACAGATCGCTAGGCCACACTCGTGAAGATAGGTACAGGGCTAGTGTCAGCAGTCACAGAGTTCATAGGAAAGGTGCTGAAACCAAATGCACACCTCATCAGAGAAATGGCACTTTTTAGGATTTTGCAACAGTATATTATGGTCAACATATTGAAAAGCTCCTTTGAGGTCAATGAACATGAGACCTGTGGGTTCCCATCCTCAAAGCTCTTGTACGTGTTACTAGTTAGTAAGAATATGGCAGAGGAGATGCTGTATCTTGGTCTGAAGCCATGCTGTTCATCAGGGACAATGTTGAATCAAGTGATGTAGTCCAAGATTTGCCTGGACATATGCTGCCAACAATACAATGCCAGATGCCAGTAATATACTAATTCTACTGATATACATTGTTACAGCTGTGCGTTAACTGCATTACCTTCATGTGCTTTTACCTTATTCATAGCACTTGCCATTAAGGCACTTGTTCCCCAGATGTTATCCAAAAGCAAGAGGAATATCACTCTGCTGAGGAAGAGTTCCTTCCTAAGCCGAAACAAGAAAATCACAAATCTTATAAAATCTTCTAAAGAAAATTATGAAACTAAAATTGCATCCCTAGCCAAGGATAATCATAATGCATTCTTTAACTACATCCAAAGTCTAAAAGGGAATGCCTAGCTATGTGCTGAATTGGTTGTAGATGAGATCCCTCAAACTACACTGGAAGATATTGCCAATCTGTTAGCTGACAGAAAACTTCACCCAGTATCCCCACCTACCATATCCCAAAGCATACCTGACACTAGCCCTCTGCCTAGTATCTCTAAAGAACAGGTCATCTCTGTGCTTGCCAAGGACAAAAACATGGTCTTAATGGGAACAGATAATATCCCAGGTTATTTACTA